>NC_080168.1:93626130-93726130 GCF_950295315.1 Erinaceus europaeus | reverse complement strand
TCATCCTAACTGTGCAAAATTTTAAATGAAACAGTTTATACAGTGACATACCTCTGGAGTGACTTCCGTAATTCCAAATTGGGATAAACTTTGATGTAAAACATTGATATTGAGTGAACGCAGTACTTCCTCAGATGGCAGAGCATCAGACACACCTGCTTTTCGATTTATGGGCAAGACATAGAGTTCAACTCTGTTCTTCTTTTCCTAGTAACAGAAGTGTATTTGTATCATTGCACATAGCTTTAAGAAGTGTTGTAATTTCCCCCCTAAGAATAGTAAAGAAAATCAAGACCCTAAAACTTATCTTGATGATCACATGTACTAGTTATTGTATGGTACACTGAGAACTACCAACTCAAGGTCAAAGATTTTATTATATTTATTTATTTATTTATTTATTTTTTGGTTAAAGACTTTAAGTAGCCTTCAATGTTCTAACACTTGAAGACTGTCTTTTTATATTATACTGGACATTGGCTTATCTAACATTCCACCTTACATTTTTTAACATATTCTTGGCATGTTCCTGGAATGATTATGTTTAAAGAGACATTTTGATAGCAAATGAACTGAATAAAGCTCAGTGCAACAGTACAAATATTAAGCATCACCATTCCATACACCCTTCTTATAATCTGCATTAATGTGAAGGTTGGGAAAGTTAAGGTATATGATGCTAGCACAGCTTTGAAATTGTTTCATGGATTCCTAGAAATGTATATGTTGTATGGCCATATCATCAGACTTCCCACTAACATAATCTTATTTGTTGAAATGGTAGCAGTGAAGTCCTTAACATAAGTGACTGAGATGCCACACGCATACAAAAAGTGAGTACCACAGAGAAATGACATTATCTTTTCTCTGATAGATTCTATTTTACAACTGAGACAACACATTTAGAGCAGGGAATTATTGTTAATCTTTTCTGTTTGGTACATGGAGTTCTGTCATGCTAGGAAATCTTCTATTGCAATTGATCAAAAGTTCAGTCAGATATAAAATGGAGTATCAATGTATTCCCAGCAACACTGAACATGTTTCTGAGTATGTAGGGAATAAGCTACAAAGACTAAGTACAGCATGCTACTGATGCAGGATTATAATAACTTAAACACTTCGTGAATTTAATAACACCAGTAGGAAGACAGCACTTCCTTCATGCCTGACAATCTCCCACAGATCTTAAACTGATTATCTTTTTTAGTGTTTGCAATAGCTTCCAGACACAGACAGGTATTAAGGTTTACTCCATTTTGCAAATGAAAAGCCCAAGTCTCTTGCTCAAGGTCACAACAGTTGGGGTATGGCTAAGTTGGAGGAAGTGTGGTTCTATTTGTTTGTCTGTCTCCAAAGCACATGGTCTTTACCATCGGGGCTCTTGTACCTCAGATTTCACCCTAACTCTCTGCTATAATCATTACTCTTAGACTAGCTGCACAGGTGTTACTAAAATTTTTCAGGAATATGCACAGCCTGCTCTGGATGTGGCAATATATATTTTTACGTCCCTCAAAAAGCGATTGCATAGATCAATTCTATGAACATAAAAGCATATCCATGATATCCAAGTCTATATAAAGAAGTCTAGCTCCAGGATATCTGTAACAACTCGCTTGACCAAAGTAGACTCTAGCTATAAATAAGCTTTTTACTGTTTCAGGATACTGAGGAATTCCATCTTTCATATTCTCTGGTACTATATTCTCTGAGACATTAAAAAAAAACACCTATAATCTCCAAATTTATATGATTCACAAAATAAAAATCATCACAGGATTTAAAAACAACTCACTCTCTGAGCACAAAAGAACAATAGAAAACAAATTCTCAACCAAAGTAAAGAGCCAATTCTTCTCTGTGGCTGGGGGGGTGCAGATGTTGATGCAAGGGACAGCTCTGCTCAGGCAGGAGCAGGAATTAAGGCAAAGAGGATGTGTCATTTCCACAGTAGCAGAACTTGAGAACAAATTTAAAACTATGAGATGATACCAAAGCTCCTTTTCACAGGAACCTTACAGAATTTAGTTTTTTTTATCTTAAATTTAATTATTTTCCCTTTTGTTGCCCTTGTTGTTTATCATTGTTGTTGTTATTGCTGTCATTGTTGTTGGATAGGACAGAGAGAAATGGAGAGAAGAGGGGAAGACAGAGAGGGGGAGAGAAAGACAGACACCTGCAGACCTGCTTCACCTCCTGTGGAAGGAGCCGGGGGCTCGAACCAGGATCCTTACACTGGTCCTTGCGCTTTGCGCCATGTGCGCTTAACCTGCTGTGCCACCGTCCAACTCCCAAGATAAGTATTTTGAACCACTATGGTCACACCTACTGGAATTGTTAGCCTTGATTTGTGACGATTGACAAAAGTTTTCCTATAAAGGACCAGGCAGCAAGTATTTCCGGCTTCAGTTTAGCCAAACAATCTGTTGCAAATCTATTCAACTCTTGTCATTATAGCATGAAGGAAGTCACTGGTAATATGTGAGCAAGTGGGTGTGGATGACAGCCATAAAACTTGATTTACAGTATCAGGTGGTCTGCCAGATTAGGCTCAAGAACTATAGGAGGAATGCTATTTATTTATTTATTTTCTGAGCCATTAAATCAATATCAAAGCTTGTACTAGCAGATTCAGAATGTAGGTGTCTTACAATGAGGCGGTTGATATGCACTTGCTGAGGTAGGAGTCCCAAAGCTGCAGCCACTCCTTGACGGAATATCTGTAACAAGGTTATGTTCAACTTATTCACATCCATTTGTAGTGTCTGAAAAACAAAGAAAAACAACTGAAATTACAGTATGTCTTTGGTTTATAAGTTTTGGTTCCTGATGGTTGACTGACCAAAATGATTTCTGTGACTTTCATAATTTAATTCTTATGGTACCTTGTTGCATCTTAGTGGTGACACAGGGATGTTTTAAATGGCATTAGTTACAAAGATGGTGCACTATACAATAATGCAATCTTTCTAGTTGTAATACTAGTACAAATTATCAATTCATAAAACAATACCGAAACTTGGCCTAGTTTTTGTTTTAAAGTTCTGATGACTTCCAGTTATGGAAGAAGACACTGTAATTTTATAAGGACTGATTTTAGCTTCTCTAGTAATTTCCCACTGAAAAGTAAAAGAAAAGGTTATAACACAAGGACAAATGTTTAAACTCTGGCAAGGAAGCCTATGGGACTAATGAATTTGGTGTGAAGAATCAATTTTTTGGAACTGCTTGTAAATGCTCTTAATTTTTGATCTGGATACAGAAAAAATAATTAAAAAATTTAAATTTCTAATATACATGTTAAATTATTGTATCAATAGTCCAATCTCCAATCTTTAAGTCATTAATGCTACCATGACACTTAAATCATAAACTAATTAACTATGTATTTTCAAAAGTGCACCGTAATCATTTGAGATAGATATTGTGTAAAATGGAAAAAACAAGCTTTTATGCATTTAAAATATTTAAAAATATCCAGTTAATTATGCTGAGCATAGTAATTTATCAATGACTATTGAGTGAATACAATGTTATCATTTCCATAAATTGAAGAACACAGATTAAATATACACTTCTAGGTACATTCTCTATACATTCAAGTTGACACAAAATTAAATATTGAAAGTTAGAGCAAATGCTTAATGCTGCTGGACTTAGAGAAAGTGGAAGTGGTTGACACTGCTGCAATTGTTGCCAGATGGCAGACTCAGCTGAAGCTCCAGACTGCTTCTACATTCTAGGATCTTTTAATATTTTCAATCAATTAATATGGTTCTTTGCTATGAAGTGAGGACAAAGGCAATTGGTGGGCACCAGGAATCATTTCCCCTGACTGTGACTATACATCGGTCCCACTTCAGGAAAGTAGAATTTGGTCCTATACACACTAACCATAAGACATCTGTGAAACTAGAGTTCCAATTTCTTTTCTTTTGCCTTTGTTTCTCTTCCTTTGCTTCCTCTATTTCTCCTTCTGACAGAGTCAGATAGCTGACTGTTCAGGATCCATGAGTTGGTCCCATTAGAGAGCTGTGAAATACCTTGTAATTTTTTTTTGAAATCCATGAAAAAGGAGACCCATTGGAGACATCAAGACCAGAGCTACAGTGACCTAGTCAAAGAAAGTTGGATCTCTCCCAGTAAAGAAGTGTTACAACAAAGTAACTCAACAAATTCATTAGAGAATAGCTGGGATTTCTGTTAAAGGAAGAAACATCACTGTATGAAGGCACAGATTATGTTTGGGCAATGGGAGCAGGGAAGAGGAAGGGAGAGAACTATTCAAGCAGAAATGACATACTGCATTGCCAGCAAGTGCCATTTGCATTTATTTCAGTCCATGTGTTGGATTTAAAGGGCCATCATGGAACCACTCAGGGAAGGAATGGCTTAAAAAAAAAAAAGAAGCTCTGCGTTTCTTTTTAGATCTGTAGAAGCCACAGGCAGTTTGTCAAATTCTAAGGGACCCCAGCTGCCATAGAGACCTGGGCAATGAGGGTTATACTACCCTGCAGGCAAGAAAAGTTACATTGACCTTACAACAGAGTTCCTACTTTCAGGAAATAGTCTAGGAAGAGAATGTCTTAGATCTTTCTCTGTCCACCTCCTACCCATGACTAGGTCTCTATTTAAGGAGATATGAGGTGCCATAATACTAGGTCAGTTCTTCAAAGCTCTACCCTCCCTCCACAATGCATATACAAAGCAGAACCCAGCACCACCTGTGGGCAACATCAGAAACCAAAACAGACAGGTAAAAACAGGAAAATGCTGCTTCTACAAAACCAAGATGACAGGACAAAGTGGAGCACCTGGTTGAAGGCACAGGTGTTACAGGGCACAAGGACACAGGTTCGAGTCCCCGGTCCCCATCTGCAGGGGGAAAGCTTCACGAGTGGTGAAACAGTGCTGCAGGTGTCTCTCTGTCTCTCTCCTTCTCTATCACCCCCTTCCCTCCCAATTTCTGGCTGTGTCTATCCAATAAATAAATAAATAAAGATTTAAAAAAAAAGAAATAATATTAAAAAAAAACCAAGATGAGGAACAGAAGCTTAATAATGCAAACCCTGTAAGACTTTCATTCAAATATGAAGGAGCAATCAAAACAGCATCAGACTTAGAAAAACTAAAAGAGTTTACTGTTACCAGGACCTGCCTTGCAAGAGTTACTGAAAGGAATGTCATCAAGCAAGAAACAGGAACATTTAACTTTCAACAAGGTGATAAACAGTAGAGCAGACTGAGAAACACATGCCATAGAAAATATGAGACAACTTTAAAGTATGAAGAGAGAGGAAGAAATGTATAGAGGGTATTCAAATAAATAATGATGAGATAAGAACAGTTTTAAAAAGACTCTCTTAGATGAATTTATATATATTTATATACATTTATTACTTTTATGTTTAGCACATTTGCATGCATAGTCTTTTAATTTATTTTCTCTCTAGTACTTTTGAGTTTTTCTTATATAATTTTTTATTTTTCTCATTCTTCTTATCATATATAATATCTTGTGGTCTTTAATTTGGTGTTTGTGTTTAAGGACTCTTATTGCTATAATTTATATCTGTCACCAAATGACCTGCATTTCTCTGAAATACAACTATTGATGGTTTTGTTTAGATGTGCAAAATAAAGAAGTGAAACACATGAACTTGTTAAAAAGGGGAAAATGTCATTTTTTTGCTAAGACTTTGTGAAACTTATTGGGATGATCTGTGGGGGAGTAAGAGGAGAAGGCAGGGTGGGGAGGGAGGGCACCAAACTGTGGTGATATGTGTTGTAGGGAAATTCTATAATCATGATTTCATTAACTATTAGTAAATTATTAATAAAAATTAAAAAACACATGCCCACTGCAGAATTCTAACAATACAACAATAATATACAACTTATTCTTGGGAGAGAGAAAGGATAATTATCATTTGTGTAAGTAGATTCCCTATGTCAATATCAACCATAATACATTTTTATGAAATAAAAACCATCTAATGAAACATGAGTGTTTGCTATACTATTTTATGTATTTTTATACTATAAAATATTTGTGATATAGTATGCAATTTAATAAAGAGGTTAAGATCTCTTTTTAAATTTTATTTATTTATTTTTAAATATTTATTCCCTTTTGTTAACCTTGTTTTATTGTTGTAGTTATTGCTGTTGTCATCATTGCTGGATAGAACAGAGAGAAATGGAAAGAGGAGGGGAAGACAGAGAGGGGGAGAGAAAGATAGACACCTGCAGACCTGCTTCACTGCATGTGAAGTGACTCCCCTGCAAGTAAGGAGCTGGGGGGCTCGAACCAGGATCCTTACACTGGTCTTTGTGCTTTGCACCACATACGCTTAACCTGCTATGCTACCGCCCAACTCCTGTTAAGATTTCTTTTTAAAGATTTTATTTATTTTTTAATGAGAAAGACAGGAGGAGAGAGAAAGAACCAGACATCACTCTGGTACATGTGCTTCTAGGGACTGAACTGGGACCTTATGCTTGAGAGACACCAATGCTATCTTTATCCTCTGTGTCATCTCCTAGACTAGGAAAGTAAGATTTTTAAAAATTGTTTTATTAAGGAAATGATTTACAAGATAGTTATCTCATGAGTGTAATTTCTTATCACCCCATGATCTGCACACCATTCCCACCACCAAGTCCTCCACTGTTATCATACACTGAATCCCCAATGTCTTCTCAATCCCTTCCTCATCACTTCACCTCTCTGAATGCTTGGCCTTGCATCAACAGGCCACACCTACTCCAAATTTCACACTGTGTTAGGCATTTCTTTCCTTGTTTCTTAAGTTCCATCTGTAAGAGGTATCATTTTTATAGGTGGAACTGCTGCCTTATCCTTTTTCTGGCTTACCTAATTTAGAATTATTCCTTCAGGTTTCATCCAAGATGTGGCAAAAGAGAAAATTTCATAATTTATTTTCTTCTCTTTTTTACAGATGATAGATAGAAAGATAGATAGATGGACAGACAGACACACAGATAGATAAAGGGAGCACAACACTCAAGCTTCCTTCAATGCAGTGGGGGCCAGGGTCGAAGTTGGGTCACACAGACTTTATGATTTCTTACATCTGAGTAATACTCCACTACTTATATATACTATAACACAGAAAGTAAGATTTAAGCTCAGGCCTGAAGGATGAGTAGGTATTGGAAATGAAATGATGACAAAAAACCAACATACCACTGAAATAGTTTCACTTATCTACTTGGGAAATCCAAGTAATTAGAAACAACAACAACAACAACAAAAAATCAGTCCATCTAGAGGCTCTGAGAAACATAGGCTTCCTATTATCCAATAGCCGACTTTTAATTCTGTGAGGCTGTGGAAGTTCCTAGAAGAAATGGACTTTATACTATACATATCTTTATGACCCTTTTTTGTGTGGCCAAAGATGGATTCTTCCATGCCTATGAACCCTGATAAGGAACCATTGACTTCTGGCTCACCAGCTGTGTTTATAATGCAGAACTAGCCTGCAGGCAATGCCCTTGGTCCCCAGAGGCAGGATTTAGAACCTACAGTCTAAGATGAGAGTCAAGGGTGTTATACACCCTTGAGAACTAAATTCCCAGGACTACGATTAACCTGAGACTTGTAGCTGTGGAAACAGTGAAATGGGAACTCACGATAAAAAAAATCAATCAAAAAGATGACTTTCTGAGAACGTAGAAGTGTTATTTCAGATTTAAACTAATTAAAATGAAGAAGTGACTTGAAATTAGTCTAATCACAATCTTTTAGTTTTTGCATAAAAAATTTGAACTACCTGCCTCAATTCTTTGCATGCCCGTGAAAAGCTACATTAATTCCACAGCACTTGAATGTCTTTCTGACTTTCCCCCATGAAATAGTGATGCTAAAATATATTACAAGTTGCTAAATATGTTTAGAGAGTCTGATATGTGCCAGACTTTATATATGAGTGTAATTTGAGAAAAAGAAAAGGTTCTAGTCAAAATAAGAATTTAATTTCAGAGAAAATAAAAGAATACAACTTCTTGAAGTTTGAAGATATAAGTGACCTTTTTCCTTCTGGATAAATGGTAAAGACATACAGCTTCTTCTCATCCTATTATGAGGAATCTTAACAACTGTGACCAAATAGAAATGTCAACGACAATAACAACAGAATTGCTACTTTAAACTTACCACCAGTAGTGCAAGATTTTTTTTTTTTCTGAATTCTAAACCCATTTGGCCATTTCTATCATCTACTGAACAAATGATTTAAGTTTTTAATTTCAAAAGGATTAAACTGCTCTTTCCAAAATCAAACAATAAGCCATTTCACAATAGTAATACAAGTAGAATTACTATCAAAGAACAATTGAGTATTTTTAATTGACACCATGAATATATACTATGTCAAAAACAAATTAAACAATAAAACAATAAGAGATTTTAAATTTCATGTATTGGACTTCCTCCTTCATAAAAGGCTCCATGTCAATTTCGTTTACCTGGGGCCTAAGGCTCATCCTCACTATCGAAAAGGAACTAGCATCTTCTAGTAAGATTTTCTTTCTTTGGTTACAAGACTGCCCACTAAAGTAGCTAAATATTCACGTATTTATTAATTGTCTTTGTGTCCCAACACATGGTTGATCCTTGAGAATGTTCCATGTGTACTTAAAAAGACTATATAATCTTTTGGGGGAGGAGAGGGAAGAGGGATGAAAGGTTCTAAAAATGTCTGTTAAGTATATTTCATCTGTGACTTCATTTTAGACCTGTATTTCCTTATTGATTTTTTTGTCTTGATGATCTGTCTTTTGCTGTGAGTTGTGTGTTGTAATCTCTAATACTGTGATGCTATTGACATCTCCCTTAAGGTCAGTAAGTACTTTTTTTTTTTTACATATTTGGGTGCACACCTATGGGAGTGTTGTATATTAAAACAATTGTTATATCTTCCTAGTGGATTGATCCAGAAAACTACAGACCTATGTCTCTGATGAATATTGGTACAAAGATCCTGAACAAGATCTTGGCAAATTAAAAATAACAACATATCAAGAGAATACTTCACCAAGCCCAATGTAATTCATTCCTGGGGAACAGGGACAATCCAACATCCACAAATCAACCAATGTAATTCATCATATCAACAAACAGAAAGATAAAAATCACATGGTCATATCAATTGACACTGAAAAGTCATTAGACAAGATCCAATACCCATTTATGCTAAAGACCCTTCAGAAACTGGGGACAGAAGGACCACTCCTAAACATAATAAAGACCATTTATGACAAACCCACAGCTAACATCATTCTCAATGGGAAAAGCTAAAAGCTTTCCCTTTAAAGTCAGGAACCAGACAAGAATGACCACTATCATTAAGCATAGTTCTTGAGGTCCTTGCCATTGCAGTCAGACAACAAAGAGATATCAGAGGCATATAGACTGGAAAAGAAGAAATCAAACTATCACTATTTGCTGATAAAAGTATATTATACCTAGAAAGCCCCAAAGACTCTATCTAAAAACTAGTGACTAGAATACAAAATCAATACATATAAATATATGTGACAATTTTGTATACAAACAAGGAGTCAGAGGAAAGGGAAATAAAATACTCAATCTCATTTACAATTGAATCCAAACATATCAAACACCTTAAGGTGAATTTCATGAAGGAGGTGACAGACATTTACAACAAAAAACTATAGGATATATTCAAAGAAATACAGAAGAACACACAAAATGAAATGGCATTCGTTGTTCCTGCAATGGGAAAAAATTATTAAAATTACCATTCTACCAAAAGCAATCTACAATTCCAGTAGATTCCTATCAAAATTCCAGTGACATTTTGCAAGTAAATTGAAGAACATGTCCAAAAAATTTGTGTGGAACCACAAATTGTCAAAGGACTTCTGAGAAAAAAAATTAAAATCTGGAGGTATCATGCTCCCCAACATCAGCTTATACTACAAAGCAACAGTGATCAAAACAGCATAGTACTGGAATAAAAATGGACTTTTGGATCAATGGAGCATAATTCAAAGTACAGAAATGAGACCACACAGCTATAACTAGCTAGTATATGAAAAAGGGGCCAAAACCAATCAAATGCATAAAGAAGGTATCTTCTATAGGTGGTGTTAAGAAAATTGAACAGCCTTATGTAGGTAGAAAAGTGAAACTAGGGGCCAGATGGTGGCTCACCTAGTTGAGTGCATATTACAGAGCACAAGGACCCAGGTTCAAGCTCTCAGTCCTCACCTGCAGGAGGAAAGCTTCATGAGTGGTGAAGCAGTGCTGTAGGTACCTCTCTGGTTCTCTTCCTCTTTATCTTCCTCTTACCTCTCAATTTTTGATAGACTCTATCCAATAAATAAATAAAGATAAAAAACTTTAAAAAAGTAAAGTGAAAGTAGACCACTACATCACACCAAACACCAAGGTCAAATCAAACTGGATTAAGGAGCTAGATATTAGAACAGAAACTCTAAAATTTATAGAATAAAATATCAGTGAAACTTTGCAGAACCTACACATCAAAGGTGTAGTTGGAGACTCAACCCCATGGGCATGTAAAATGAAAACAAAAATAAATAAATGGGATAACATGAAACTATTAATCTTCTACACATCAAAAGCAAACTCCATAAGGATAACCAGGCAGTCCAGTAAATGGGAGAAGATATTTGCACATCACACCTCAGACAAGCAATTGATAAAAAAAATCTATATAGAATTGATAGATCTACAGAAGAAGCAAACATAACCAAATAAAAAAGTGGGACAAAGAACTAAACAGATAGTTTTCTTCCCCCCACCTTTTTTTTTCCTCCAGGGTTATTGCTGGGGCTCAGTGTCTGCACTACGAATCCACTGCTCCTGGAGGCCATTTTTTCCCATTTTGTTGCCCTTGCTGCTGCTGTTGTTGCTGTTGTAAATGATGTTGTTGTTGTTGGACAGGACAGAAAGAAACAGAGAGAGAAAGGGAGACAGAGACAGAAAGAGAAAGATAGACACCTGCAGACCTGCTTCACTGCTTGTAAAGTGACCCCGCTGCAGGTGAGGAACCAGGGATCAAACTGGGATCCCTACCCCAGTCCTTGCGTTTTATGCCATGTGTGCACTTAACCAGCTGTGCTACCACCTGACCCCAACAGATAGCTTTCTAAAGAAGAGATACACATGGCCCACAGACATGTGAAGAAATGCTCCACTTCATTTATCATTAGAGAAAGGCAAATTAAAATGCTGAGATAACATCTCATACCCTAAGAATAGCTTACATTAACAAAGCAGGAAATGACAGGTGTTGGAGAGGTTGTGGAGAAATGAGAACTGTGCTACATTGCTGGTGGGAATACAAACTGGTACAGCCCCTTTGGAAGATTGTATGGAGAGTCCTTAAACAAATAAAAATGGAATTAGCTTATGACCCCTCAATACCATTTATCCAGTGGATACTCAAGCACTAATTAGAAGAGACATGCACCCCTATGTTTATAGCTGCATTGTTCACAACAACCAAAGATTAGAAGCAGCTTAGATGTGAGTTGTTAAAGAAGTCATGAGATATATATTCCATGGAATATTACTCTTCTACTAAAAAAGATGATATTGGTGTCCTTTGAGACAAAATGGATGGAAGTGGAGGTGATTATGCTTAGTAAATAAAAGATGAATGATAACTACCAGATGGTTTCACTCGTGTGTGGAATCTAGAGATCTGATTTACATGAACTTGACAAAAATCAAAATAAAAAAAAAAAACAGAAGCAAGCAAACTGTTTGTAAGATTTATGAGAACTATGGTGGTTATCTCTGGGGGTTAGGAAGGTGGGAATACAGAACTTTAGTGGTGGGTATGGTATAGAACAATACATTATAATCTTAGAATTTGTAACAAACTATTAACAAAATATTTTTAATATTAAAGTAGCTAAAGTTTATGAGCCTTAGCCTTAAATCAATCTGATGGAATCGATGAATATTTAGCACTTGAAATTAGGCTATGTTTGATTGGACAAGATAGGTCACCTAGGAGGGGGCCTGCTTTACTACAGGAGTGACCCAGGCTCAAGTCTTGTCAACACAGCATTGGAGGAAGCTTCAGTGTGGTAGTGTCTTTCTGTCTCTCCATAGAAAGAAAGAAAAAAAGTAAGGAAGGAAGGGAAGAAGGAAAGCAGGAAGGAAGGAAGGAAGGAAGGAAGGAAGGAAGGAAGGAAGAAAGAAAAAAAGAAAGAAAGAAAGAAAGAAAAACAATTTTATTTCTAAGGAAATGTAAGACAGAAAGATACATTACAAAGAAAGCAGACTGGTCTTTCACTAACCGTTCATTCCAATACCCAGAAACAACACTGCTATTTATTTCTCTTTCTTCCCTCCATCTCTCCTTCTCTTCCTTCTTTTCATTCTCCCTGTCCATGATTTCACTGTTCCAGGTTGGCTTTTTTAGGAATAGAAAGAGAAAGAGAGCATGCAATCACAGCGCCTAAACTTCCCCTAATGCTATAGTACTCCCATGTGGTGTGTCTAGGGTCGAACTTGGGTCATGGCAAAGCAGGTGTCTTCCCAGGGGAGGGCACTAACATGGCTCCTGGCACTGTTATTTCTTCTGTGTCTTTCCAAATATTTGGTATGAATGCTTTATATTAAATAATATTTCTATAGTGTGTTACTTATAATACACATACATATATATCACTACTAAATACAAGTAGGATTAAACTACACATTTTTATAAATATTTATTCATTCCCTTTGGTTGCCCTTGTTTTATTGTTGTAGTTATTAGTGTCATTGTTGTTGGATAGGACAGAGAGAAATGGAGAGAGGAGGGGAAGACAGAGAGGGGGAGAGAAAGATAGACACCTGCAGACCTGCTTCACTGTGAAGCGACTCCATGGGAGGGGGGCTCAAACTGGGATCCTTCCGCTGGTCCTTGCGCTTTGCACCACCTGCGTAGCGGCTAGACTTGTGCTACTGCTCGACTCCCTAAACTACACAATTTGTCTGGTATCTTTGCTTTATTTTAATTCATGTACTTGGGATATACTTCTATATTTATACTACATATACTTGCTAGATATCATGGTTTGATTCTCATTGATTTTTTTTTTTTTTTTTTTGGCAGTTAACAAACAATTCAGCTGGCAGAGCATAGGGTTTGCACACCTGGGGCTCCTGGTGTGATCCCTGGAGCGGCATGTGCCAGAGTAGTGCTCTGGTTTTTCTCACATATGAAATTCTCTTTCTCTCACATGTTTTAAATAATAACTGAGTTTTAAAAAGCTTTGTGTTTTTTATTTTTGAATTGGGGGATTAATGGTTTACAGTAAATACAATCATTGATACATGTGTAAAATTTCTCAGTTTTCTTCAAAACATTCTTACCCCCAGCCAAGGTCCTCCTCCATTATCATATATCAGGACCTGAAAGCCACACCCCCTCCCATTCACACTGAGTCCTCTGCTTTGCTGCAATATACCTAACCCAGCTCAAGTTCTACTTTGTGTTTCTCCTTTTCTTATTTTTCAGCTTCACTCAGATTCAAAAGGAAAAGTTTATCCCCTTCAATGATATGATCTTAACAGATGTAGATTTATTGTTTTATGTTCTTTCTTTCTACTTCATCCTTTTTGTCTTTTGCCAGTCTGTTTTGTGGCTATTATAGACTTCTTTCACCCATTGTTTATATTTTTGAATTATATGTTGCACAATAATTTAATTAAATCCTTAGTTTTGTTTACAAAATTTTAAAAGGTTCGACTTTCTGAAATGAAAAGTGAGAAAATGTACTTTTTCCATCAGTTTTCATACTCAACTTCATGTTTTAAAATTGTCATCTTACATTATTTTAAGTTTCTGGAAATTATCAGGCAATATAGTGAGGTGTCAGGCTACAATGTTAACATGCAAAAATCAGTGGTATTTCTTTTTGCAAACACTAAGTCAGAAGAAGATATTCACAAATCAGTCCCTTTCACTATAGCCGAAATTCAATAAAAGATCTAGGGATCAACCTAACAAAAGAAGTGAAAGATTTGTATACTGAAAATTGTAACTCCCTACTCAAGGAAACAGAGAAAGATACAAAGAAGTGGAAAGACAGGGAGTCGGGCGGTAGCACAGTGGGTTAAGCGCACATGGCGCAAAGCTCAAGGACCTGCTTAAGGATCCTGGTTCCAGCCCCTGGTCCCTTCACAGGTGGTGAAGCAGGTCAGGTGTGTCTATCTTTCGCTCCCCCCTCTGTGTCTTCCCCTCCTCTCTCCATGTATCTCTGTCCTATCCAACAACAACAACAACAATAATAACTACAATAACAAGGGCAACAAAAGGGAATAAATAAATAATTTTAAAAAGATGTTAAAAAAAAAGAAGTGGAAAGATATTCCATGCTCATGAGTTGGAAGAATTCACATCATCAAAATGAATATTTAATCCAGAGCTATTTAAAAAATTAATGCAACACCAATCAAGGTCCCATCAACTTTATTTAAAAGAATAGAATAAAAATGACAAACATTTATCTGGAATCAGAAAATACCTAGAATCTCCAAAACAATTTTGAGAAAAAGAAACAGAACTGGAGACATCATCACACTCAGATCTCAAACTATATTATATTATGAGGCCATTATAATAAAAACTGGTAGTGAAACAAAAATAGACACACAGGCTAGTGGAACAGAATTGAGAGCCCCCCCCTCCCAAAAAAACACCCAATACCTATGGTAATCTAATTTTTGGCAAGGGGCCCAAACTATAAAATGAAGAAAAGAGAGTGTCTTCAGTAAATAGTGTTGGGAAAATTTGGTTGAGACGTGTAGAAGAATGAGACTGAACCACCACATATCCCCAGAAACAAAAGTAAATTCCAAATGGATCAAGGACCTGGATGTTAGACAAGAAACTAGCCAATACTTATAGGAAGATAGTGATGAAATTCTTTACCATCTAAATTTTATAGCATCTTTAATGATAGAGAACCAATTGAAATTAATTCTAAAACACAAATAAACCAACGGGACTACATAAAACTGAAAAACTTCTGCACAGCAAATGAAATCATCACCCAAACAAAGAGGCCCCTTACAGAATGGGAGATCATTACATGCTATATGTCAGAGAAAAGACTAATAAGCAAAATATATAAAAAGCTTACCAAAATTAGCAAAAAAAGCCAAATGGCCCCATTCAAAAATTAAGAGAAGATATGAACAGAACATTCACCACAGAAGAGATACAAAAGGCCAACAGACAGATGAAAAAAATGCTCAAGTCATTGATTGTCAGAGAAATGCAAATAAAGACAACAGTGAGATACCACTTCACCTCTGTGAGAATGTCATACATCAGGAAGGACAGCAACAACAAATGCTGGAGAGGGTGTAGGGACAAAGGAACACTCCTGCACTGCTGGTTGGAATGTAAATTGGTCTAACCTCTGTGGCGAAAAGTCTGGAGAACCCTCACAAGGCTAGAAATGGACTTACTTATGACCCAGTAATTCCTCTCCTAGGGGTATATCCTAAGAATTCAAACACATTTATATAAAAATATGTGTATACTCCTAGCAAAATGTAGACATATAAATCAGTAGTTAATCAATATGAGAGGGGGAAATCAATTGTATGTCTCAAAGTTTCTCAAAAGACAAACTGAATCTTTTTAATATATAGGCTGTGTATTTGATATGCGGACTCTCTCAAAAGCCTAGACCAAGTAGATTAGAAGCATCCAATAGCACAGCTATATACAAGATACTGGGTACTGTACAGCAAACCATAACAAAGGGACTTTTCAAAGTTAACCCAATTAACAAATAATGTGATGATAATATTAACTATCGATTGTCTTTTTGAACCCTAAGACAGCAGGAACCTCACATCTTCACTATAGAGCCCCTACTTCCCCCAGTCCTGGAACCCTTGGATAGGGCCCACTTTCCCGTATGCATCTCCCAATCCAAACCAAATAATATTGCATCCACCGATCACAACCTAACCAACGCAACGATTGCCACCTCAACATGCTTCACCTCAGACTGTATCCAGAGACTTCACGTGTGGAATGACAACCCTTCAACTTCATTACTCGGTGAGACCTTTCCTTTTATAGTACACTCTAATTTCATCTCAGGTAGTTCACTTTCTAACAAAGTCCCATAATCTAGATATACAACAGTTTCTGTGAGAGAGAGCTTATGTGCACACGTATCCATAAACTACTGCAAAATATATACCTGAAAGCAGAAGTACACTAGAGTTTGCAGTGAGTACCTCCCTAACACTTCCTCTCCACTATTCCAAGCTTGGGATCCATGATTGCTCAACAAATTGTTTGGCTTCATATGTTAACTCTCTTTTCAATCACCAGGTTCCAGATGCCACCAGGATGCTGGATAGGCTTCCCTGGATTGAAGACCCCACCAATGTGTCCTGGAGCTCAGCTTCCCCAGAGACACACCTTACTAGGGAAAGAGAGAGGCAGACTGGGAGTATAGACTGACCAGTCAACGCCCATATTCAGCGGGGAAGCAATTACAGAAGCCAGACCTTCTACCTTCTGCAACCCTCAATGACCCTGGGTCCATGCTC
This sequence comes from Erinaceus europaeus, assembly GCF_950295315.1. Taxonomy (NCBI): domain Eukaryota; kingdom Metazoa; phylum Chordata; class Mammalia; order Eulipotyphla; family Erinaceidae; genus Erinaceus; species Erinaceus europaeus. The sequence goes on along the minus strand of NC_080168.1, from coordinate 93,709,530 downwards.
CCAGAGGGCTAGAGAATGGGAAAGCTACCATGGGAGGGGGTGGGTTATGGGGATTGGGTGGTGGGAATTGTGTGGAGTTGTACCCTTCCTACCTTATGTTTTTGTTCACTAATCCTTTCTTAAATAAAAAATTTAAAAAAATATGTGTACATACATATGTTCATAGCAGCACAATTTGTAATAGCAAAAACCTGGAAGCAACTCAGGTGTCCAACAACAGATGAGTGGCTGAGTAATTTGTGGTATAAATACACAATGGAATACTACTTTGCTATTAAGAATAGTGAATCCACCTTCTCTGACCCATCTTGGATAGAGCTTGAAGAAATTATGTTAAGTGAGATGATCCAGAAAGAGAAAGATGAGTGTGGGATGATTCCACTCATAAATAGAAGTTGAGAAAGAGGAACAGAAAGAGAAACATAAAGCAGAACTTGGACTGGTTTGGAGTATTTCAAAAAAGTAAAAAAAGTCTGGGGTGTAGAAACAGTAGATTTTTAAGTTCATTTGTATGGGGTTGGGCATAGAGACATAGATCTATGGTCATGGTGTTAATCCGTATTTCTTTTTTTTTTTTTTCCCCCTCCAGGGTTATTGCTGGGCTCAGTGCCTGCACCATGAATCCACCACTCCTGGAGGCCATTTCCCCCCCTTTTTTGTTGCCCTAGTTGTTGCAGCCTCATTGCGGTTATTATTGCCATTGTTGACGTTGCTTTGTTGTTGGATAGGACAGAGAGAAATGGAGAGAGGAGGGGAAGACAGAGAGAGAGGGGGAGAGAAAGTTAGACACCTGCAGACCTGCTTCACCGCCTGTGAAGCGACTCCCCTGCAGGTGGGGAGCTGGGGGCTCGAACCGGGATCCTTACCAGGTCCCTGCGCATTGCGCCACGTGCGCTTAACCCACTGCGCCACCGCCCGACCCCCGTTAATCTGTATTTCTATTGACCTATTAAAATGAATAAGAATAAGATAAAAAATAAAAAGAAACCTCTAAAAAATAAAAAGGAAAGAAGAAAGAGAAGAAATACTTCTCATTTCATCAGTTTTCATACTCAAATATATGTTTTAAAATTGTTATCTTACATTATTTTATGATATTTAGCTTATAATATTTTGTTTCCCATAGTAAACAGAACCTGCTAATACCTAGGTGGAGATATATAATAGTTACTATCAATTAATTTAAGAGAAAGTATAGTGACTTTTCATTGTAGAGCAGTTAAAAATGAGGATTATTCTCTCTCTAGTCACACAAAAGAAGAATATACCCGGAACTTCAAACTTTATATGAAGCAGATGCCCTTTACCCTACCCCTAACTAAACATGAGTTAAAAATTAATTTTTATTGTATTAAGTCATTGAGATATTAGGGCTATTTAATGTATTTATAATGATAACTATATTATACAATTATAATTTCTAAAGCTCTGTAGCATTAGTGATATATTCAAATAGTAAAAGATGTTGCCATTTCTGATTTGTTTATGTTGATGTATCTCTTATTTAACTGGATTTTATTATCAAACAAATTCTTTGAAGAAGGGCTTATGAGTGTTATATTTCCTGAGGTAGCATAGGTTTACAAATGTGCTTATGAGGTCTTTAACAATAAATAATATCTTGGATAGATATTAAATTCTTAACTTCATCTTTTTTTTTTTCCTTTTCCACTTTAGTTAGACTCTTTGTATTATTCCAATGCCCCATGGCAAAGAAAGCTGCTGTGGAAATCCTGACCTGAGATAAGTCAGCTCATAGATAACTTGCTTTTCTGCCTGCAACCTCTTGGGAGTCTTTATCTTTAAGATTAAGAATTTTACCAAGATATTTTCCTTGGGTTGGAATTTCTAGGTATTGTTCCAATGAAATTCACAGATTAAACATTTTTTTACTTCAGAAATATTTTATCCTATTATATATTTAAAATAATTTTCTTTTAAGTATTTTAGCACATCTTCTAGTGCACCAATTGTGAAATTAGATATCCTTTGTCTTTCCTGCTAACCATTTTATTTTTATATTTATTTTTTTCCATCTTTATACTTTTAAAAATATTTATTTATTTTTCCTTTTGTTGCCCTTGTTGTTTTATTGATTGTAGTTATTATTGTTGTTACTGATGTCATTGTAGTTGGATAGGACAGAGAGAAATGGAGAGAGGAGGGGAAGGCAGAGAGGAGGAGAGAAAGATAGACACCTGCAGATCTGCTTCACCACCTGTGAAGTGACTCCCCTGCAGGTGGGGAGCCGGGGGCTCGAACCAGGATCCTTACGTCAGTCCTTGTGCTTTGCGCCACGTGCGCTTAACCCGCTGCACTACTGCCCGACTCCCCATTTGTATACTAGAATTGAAATTTTCTAAAGTCTTCTCAATACTCTTATATGTTTCCAGAAGAATAGAATCTACTGCTTTTACTACTAATGTGGTTTTGATTTCTTTAATTTGTTTAATTATTATACTCATCTATCTTCTGAGTTTGGCCAGCTTACTCCTTATAGTGTCCCAGTCAAGAGATGCCCTGTTTCAGGTAAAAAGTGACACAAAACTTTTGATGACAGTTCCTTGACCTGCAAATCTTTTTTTTTTTTTTCCTCAAGAATTCAGGTTGACTTTTAAAAAAAATTTCCAATGAGTTTCCACTACTTTTAGTGTGAACTTAAAATGTACAGACTTCCATGGTCTAGTTTATCTGACTCTTGTTACTAGGAACCTCACATATTCTCCTCTCAGGCCATTGCTTCTTTCCCCTCCCATTGCCACAATAGGCTCCATTCAGCTCATTTTTGCCTGATGGCTCTAATATTTACCTACCAGTTGGCTGGAGTGTTGGTCAACCTTGCTGCATGAGGGCTTTCTGGTTTTTAAGCTTTAAAGCCACTTCCATAGAGAGTATTTCCCTTCCTCATTCCTTCTTAGTTCATTTCTCTGCTACATTTTCCTCATAGCATTCATCACTACCTATTTTTTTTTGTTTGTTTGCTTACTTTATAGCTACCTTTAATTAACTAGGACACCATGGGGGTATAACCTTGTCCGTCTGGTTAACTGCATTAGCCCTTGAATTTAGAACCATGCCTGGCACATGGCAGGTATCTAATAAGTCTTTGTAAAATGAAAGAATACAAGAGTCATCATAATCAACACTGTGTAGAAATAAGTGGAAGAATCTGTGTTCCATAGTAGACATAGAATTTTAAAATAGAGTTCTGCTCTTGAAGAGGTTGTATTTGGTTCAGTAGTTACCCTAAAATGACTAATCATTCAAAGCCACACACAATCAATTTAACATGACTTATACATAATTTGAAATTAATGTCTTATTACTTTGACTACTATGTCATTTATCAGGGAAAACATAGAAGATTATCTCGTTAACTTTTTTAACAAGCAAAATCAGCTTAATCTGTCCAAATCGTATGCCATATTGGTTGTACTTGAACTTAAATGAAATGAGCATTAGTGTCTCTTTCTTGTGGCTAGGTTGATAGCTTTAAAATGTAACTTTTTAACTATAAAAATTAAATAAACTCAGGACAGAAAAACTTCAAATATACGAAGAACTATGAAAAAAGTATTCATAGCAGCTTACACATCAGATAAATACCTGAGACAAGATTGTATTTATTTATTTATTTTGACTATTTACTGATACATAAAACTTGTCCTAGCCTACCATATGTTGTGTGTGCACATATTTAGTTATAACAATATGTAATATGCAAATATTTGTTTTGTGATCTTTTATAAACCCAAGGTATACTGCATTATGATTTCATCACTCTTAGGCTAACTTTTTCATTCAGGAAAAAAAGGACATAGAAACCTCACAACACTACAGTTTCCCTGGTGTTGTGGGACCTCTGTATATTATTGGGACCCAAACAGGCCACAAATGGTCAGGTAGATACCCTACACAATGACCTATCTCTTGGTTCTCAAGTATTCATTTTAATAGAATCCGGTATCCATCACTTTTCTATGGCTTTCCTAGTTCCATACTATTAGAAAGAAATGTTTATCCCCGAGTCCTTATTCTGCGTAGTAGCAATGCAATCCAGTAGCTTTCTTGGTCTTCTTCTCTCCTCAGTTTCCCCAAGGGAGGGGATATGCATTGCATAATTATGCACTCGAAATGACATAATGACATCTGACTCACTTTTGGTGATGACCTGCTTATAAAAACCATATGATTTTACCTTTTCTTTTGCAAGTGGGAAAGCATTTTGAAAAGTCTCTGTCTCAGTGGGCTGGGTGGTGGCACACCCAGTGAGCACAAAAGTTACCATGCTCATGTTCACATGTATACATAAATTAGGGCAAAATATATATGTGAAAGCAAAAATACACAATAGTTTGTAGTGAGTCAGTATCAAGTTCATAATGAAATAACATCCACTTAGACTTAGATACCCTCCTCACCTACTTCCTATTACAGTTCTCTCACTCACTCCAAAGCTAACCTTATCAAATCAAGGACTGCAGAAGCTGAATCAGGGCAAGAGACTGGCATACTTTAACAATGACTCTTTAGTCGTTAGAAGGTCATTTCACCAGCTGGGGCACTAATCGGGGAATCCTGAGATTCCCAAACAGACTTGATGGGTCTAGAACTCGAATAAATCCCTCTCTCCATTGTTACCGGTCATTTCTATCAGGAACAACAAAATAGACCCCTTTTTGGGCTCCCATAGGACTTTGCCCTCAACTTGGATTAACAATGGTAGAGAATGTTCCATCCACCGTAGGGAGGATGGACAACATAATCTATGTTCCACCTGAGGAAGATGGGTCGATACTGGGGCAGCACGGAATGTTCCTACTCATGACCACAGAGTGTGAGCTCAGATCTACAGGGATGCAGAGGTCACACAGGCTCCTAAGCTAATTATGGGCCCGCCCCAGATCACATCAAATTGATGGAGTTTACAGTCAACAATATTTATACCCCTTTCCCATTTTAGGGAGCTACTCTCTTTCCTGATCCAGCTTTCTGGTCCTTTTCCCAGCCATGACATCATCTCCCTAGACAATAACTTGGATCTACCTGTATATCAGATTTCAGGCTCAGGCAAAAAACAAACAAACAAACCCACTAGTATAGCTACAGGCCCTTTGAAATAAAACTAAAATATGCCTACTAGCTATCTACAAAATGGAGGACCCCCCCCAACACTTCATCTGCACTATTCCAGCCTTTAGGCCCATGATTGTTCAACAATTTGTTTGGTTTTATATGTTAACTGTCTTTTCAGCCACAAGGTTCCAGATGCTAGCAAGATGTGACCAGACTTCCCTGGACAGACAACTCCACCAATGTGCCTTGGAGCTCCACTTCCCCAGAGCCTTTCCCCACTAGGGAAAGAGAGAGGCAGGCTGGGAGCATGGATCGACCAGTCAATGCCCATGTTCAGTAGGGAAGCAATTACAGAAGCCAGACCTTCCACATTCTGCGTCCCACAATGATCTTAGGTCTATACTACCAGAGAATAGGAAAGAATAGGGAAAGAATAAAGAATAGGAAAGCTATCAGGGGAGGGGATGGGATACGCAGGTCTGATGGTGGGAATTATGCGAAGTTGTACCCCTCTTATCTTATGGTTTTGTCAATGTTTCCTTTTTATAAATAAAAAAAAATTTAAGAAGTTACCAAGCTCAAGACCCTCATTCCCCACCTGCAGGGGGGATGCTTAGTGAGTAGTAAAGCAGGTCGGCAGGTGTCTATCTTCTTTCTCCTTTTCTATTTCCCTGTTGCCTTTCTATTTTTCTCTGTCCTACAAAATAAAATAGAAAAAATAAATGGCCACTGACAGCAGTGGATTTGTAGAGCCAGCATCAAGCTCCAGCAATAACCCTGTGGTAATTTAAGAAAAGAAACAAAAGTCTCTGTCTCAGTAGAGAGGGTCAGGGCAACCGAGTGCTGTGGTGTGGATAAACCCTTCTAAGAAGGACAGTCTGTCATGTTTACCACTGTGCACCTAAATTGCATCCACTGAAGCTCTATTAACAATAAAGTTAATCTTAAAAATAGATTTGCATAGCAACTTTTATAAGGAAGATGGAGAAATGAGAGTGATACCAGGATATTTGGCATTTGGTGATGTTAGGGTCTGAACCTGTGGCTTCAGGCATACAAGTCCTGTACTCTAACACTGAACTAACTCCCAAGATCTAAAGATGACATTTTTATCAGGTCTGCTTTTCCTGTCTTTTCAGGTAAGAAGAAGGATATATCTTGATTTGCTCAAACAACAGCACATAACTCCACAAAGTCAAACGTCATGGCCCTAATCCATGCTCCATACCTCTTAAAGGCAAAAAGCCTCTAAATTTTTTCTTGTAAGTTGGTCTGGATTTAAGCATACATTTCAACAGAGGAAAGCAAAGGTATACTGGGTTATGGAGGTCAAGAGTGGAGTTTTCCAAAAGAAGTTTGTCAACAGCCAGGCAAAAGGCTGTTGGTAAAGAAATAACCTTTGGGACCGGCGTAAGGATCCCGGTTCGAGCCCCCGGATCCCCACCTGCAGGGGAGTCGCTTCACAGGCGGTGAAGCAGGTCTGCAGGTGTCTGTCTTTCTCTCCCCCTCTCTCTCTGTCTTCCCCTCCTCTCTCCATTTCTCTCTGTCCTATCCAACAACAAAGCAACGTCAACAATGGCAATAATAACCGCAACGAGGCTGCAACAACTAGGGCAACAAAAAGGGGGAAAAATGGCCTCCAGGAGTGGTGGATTCATGGTGCAGGCACCGAGCCCAGCAATAACCCTGGAGGAAAAAAAAAAAATAAATAAATAACCTTTGGCCTTTAAGTCATAATTCTCAAATTGTGGCTTATTATCCATCAAAAGTCCTTGTTTATGGGTTATATAAAATGAGTCCTTGTTACAATTCATTCAAAGGTATAAGCCATTGTCAAAAAAAAAAAAGGGTACATTGTAAACAATTTCACAGACTTCCTTTATGTATAGGATAATTTAATAAGTTTTTATGTGTATAAATAGGTTCAAGTCCAGTGCAGTGGAAAAGCTTTGGTGCTGTGGTGTCTTTTCCTCCCTCCTTCTGTCTCTCTCTATTTGAATAATTTAGCCTGAGTAGTGAAGCCTCAAAGATTAAAAAAAAGTGAAGATGCAAGTTTTAATTCATAAATCAAAATTGATATTTTGTTTGTATTCATTGACCTTCACATGGGTTAATGAGTAAGTAAATGCACAATGAAAAAAAGAAAAAAAAACATCAGAACACTAGAACTAATTTTTGTTGAGAATAAAAGAACAAAAAGTGATAACTAGAAAAATACTTTTCCTTCATGGTAAGGACTTTGAGTTCTTTTATATATAATAATGACTGCATGCCAGATAACTTAGTCTCTCTCCTATGACTACCTGGAGGATGGACCTTCTTTTAAAGATTTACTGAGAAAGAGAGAGACAGAGAGAGGTATTTCAGTACTGCTTAGATCTGGCATATGATGGTGTTGGTGATTTAATCTGGAATTTATGGGTCTCAGGAATGCTAAACCTATACTCTGTATTTTAACTATCTCCCCAGCCTGATGAGAACTCTTTTAATTCCTAAAGTAATCACAGAGTTTTAATGTATTTTGAATATAACTGTAATGATAACTTGATAAGTTTTCCACATCACTTCTCTATTATAGTTATAGACTAATAAATCACTTGACCAGTTAATCAATTAAGTGGGAATAGGGAACATCTGGCCTACAGGCCATATGCAGCCCATGAAATCATTTGGTCTGGCACTGCTAAGGCAACTGGCAGGCAGGACTTGAAATTCAATAAGTCTAGGAGGTTTTTTTTTTTTTTCATGGCGATATTAAGTGCTAATTTTTTATATATATTTATTTATTTATTCCCTTTTGTTGCCCTTGTTGTTTTATTGTTGTAGTTGTTGTTATTGATGTCATTGTTGTTGGATAGGACAGAGAGAAATGGAGAAAGAAAGGGAAGACAGAGAGGGGGTAAGAATGATAGACACCTGCACACCTGCTTCACTGCCTGCAAAGGGACTCCCCTTCAGGTGGGGAGCTGGGTGCTCAAACTGGGATCCTTACTCTGGTCCTTGCGCTTTGCACCATGTGCGGTCCTTGTGCTTTGCACCATGTGCGCTTAACCCACTGTGCTACCGCCTGACTCCCAGTGCTAATGTTTAAGTTCATAGTTTTATATAACCCATGAAAAATACTATAAATACTCAAATGGGGACAGAGCAGCGGCTTGTTTGGTTGAATGTATGGTACAATGCACAAGTACCGCTTATCCAAAGGGACATATGTGCCCCCATATTTACAGCTGCATTGTTCACAGTGACCAAAGAGTGGAAGCAACCTAAATGTCAATGAACAGATGACTGGTTATGGTTATGGGATATAGCAGTGGGTAGAGCTCAGGGGTGGAGTATTTGACTGCAGATCAAGGTTATGGGATATGCACTTCATAGACTAGTACTCTGCAACCAAAAAATGATATATTGTATTCTTTGGGACAAAAAGGATGGAACTGGAGATGATTATGCTTAGCAAAATAAGGAAAGAAATGAAAGACAACTACTAGATGGTTTCACTCATATGTGGAAACTAGAGAACTGATAACTCATGAATTTGCAAAAACAAAAACAAACAGAGTCAAGCACACTATTTCTAAGACTCCTGAGAACTATGGTGGTTATCTTTGAGAGACTGAAAGGCGGGGACACAGAACTTTGGTGGTGAGTGTGGTATAGAACTATACTTACTGGGGAAAGAGAGAGGCAGACTGGGAGTATGGACCGACCAGTCAACGCCCATGTTCAGCGGGGAAGCAATTACAGAAGCCAGACCTTCCACCTTCTACAACCCACAATGACCCTGGGTCCATGCTCCCAGAGGGATAGAGAGTGGGAAAGCTATCAGGGGTGGGGGTGGGACATGGAGATTGGGTGGTGGGAATTGTGTGGAGTTGTACCCCTCCTACTCAATGGTTTTGTTAATTTATCCTTTCTTAAATAAAATAATAATAATAATAATAAAATAATAAAGTTGGAATACAGGAAAAAAAGAACTATACTTAGTAATCTTATAATCTTGAAACTCACTATAATAACAATAAATTTTTATTTATTTATTCCTTTTTGTTGCCCTTGTTGTTTTATTGTTGTAGTTATTGTTGTTGTCATTGATGTCATTGTTGTTGGATAAGACAGAGAGAAATGGAGAGAGGACAGGAAGACAGAAAGGGGGAGAGAAAGATAGACACCTGCAGACCTGCTTCACCACTTTTGAAGCGACTCCCGTGCAGGTGGGGAGCTGGAGGCTTGAACCAGAATCCTTCCACTGGTCCTTGCACTTTGCACCACCTGCGCTTAACCTGCTGCACTACTGCCCAACTCCCAATCACAATAAATTTTTAAAAGTACCTGTGTTCAAGGTGGTTCCCACCTGCAAGATAAAAACTTCATGAGCAGTGTGACAGTGCTGCAGGTATCTCTATCTCTTTTCCCCTTCCCGCTAGGTTCCTGTCTCTATTAAATAAATAGATAAATAAATATTATTAATATATACTCAAATAGCCTTTGGCAGAAAAGAAAGGGTCCTGAATCCTGAATTAAAATAATTAATGAAAAAGTTACTGAATACTGGTTGTGAAAAAGGGCTCTAAATTTCTCTGGAAAGGTAAACAAGGGAGGTATTTAGGAGCCTTTGGGACTAAGTTTTGTGTTTACACACTTAAAAGATTTTGCCGACTCTTTTTTATTTGTCTTTTTGCTTTTGTTTTTCAATTACAAAGGAGAATGGGCATGACTTAATGAAAATAATTGTTTTGAAGTTAGAGGTAGGAGAAGAAATACCAAATAAGACCACATAGAGCATAGGAATTGTATATCTCAGGGCCCAAATTTGATTCCCCATATACCAGAACTAAGCAGAGCACCCGGGTTTCTCTTGATTAAATTAACACCTTTTGTGGAGCCTCAGTTTCTTCATTTGTCAAGTGGAAATGATAACTTTATCTCTTTTACAGGGCTTCTGAGAATCACATGAGCTGGTAAACATAATACATTTAAACTGGCAGATAAAAGTCTGTCAACTTTGCTTAGCAATAACTTTATATTGATGATAAAACAAATGATCTGCTAGATATCTAGTACATGGAGAAACTGAGTAATAGTTTGTGAGGTCAATGCACTTTTTATAACTTATTAACTGTAACAGTTATATCAGATTATAATAGTATCAGGAGACTTAGAATTGGGCTGGTTGGATTTCCAGTGTTTACATTTACCAATTGTTACACCTATCAAGGGAGAGATCAGGAAATGTAGGCCAAAGGAAAAAGCAGAAGTCAAAATGATTTGATTTTACTTAAATGATATGATTTTTTGGAGAGAATGGACATTTGAGATTGAACAGAAAGTGGTACATTTAAGAAGCGCTTCTTTATTTCAGAAGCAAAGGGTCTATACCCTGCCCTTTCAAATGATGACTATATGAATACTTAACCCAAATCCCATGTTGTATAAAGGATTCTTTAGAGATATTGAATTAAATATGATATATTTTTTAAACTTACAAACACACCTGATGAAATAGAAGGAAAATAGAGATTTAATACAAAGTTCTTCAGAGACAGGAAAAAATATCACAATTTAACTACAAATAGATATTATCCTGGTACAGTAAACAAATATAATGGCAAGTTCCTTGCTTATAACAGCATTTTCAAGTCTCATTATTCTGTGCTCAACTGAATACAAGTTTACATATTCATCTCTCTTCTGATTATGCTTTCTGTACTGAGTGTTACTTCTCCTCTGTTATTCTAACTTCCTGTGTTCTTTTTCAGCCTGCTTGAGTTCTTACTCCCCCTCCCATCTTCAGCATTTCCCTTGCTGGAGGTAAAACACAGTAGCAAAGAACTGAAGTTGGCAATGGCTGAAATTGGGGCCAGGCAGAAATCCTGATGAAGCAAATGTTGTCTGAAAAATGAGGTCAGACAAATCCAGGTTTCTACACCCAGCCCCATCAAGATGGCAAAACTCTAATCATCACAGCAGTAACCACTCCATCCATGCAGCTTTGCTGAAAGGACAGAGGAGACATCTGATTATTGTGCCCAGGAAGAAATGAGATTATACTGACTTCTAAATGGCATTTAGGGATGTTTGGAAACAGATGTCCAAGGGCAAAGTTACAATTCTTGTAAATTTTCTTTACTTTCTAGTCATTGTCCAAGTCATCAAACATATAAACACCACTTTTTCAAAAAAAAAAAATGAGGAAATGAATAATCATCAAAGTAGGTTCTCTGAGTGCTTTATTTGAGATGTGAGCAAAATAGGGAGCTGGGTCAATTTTATTTTTACTAGTCAACCTGAAGATATTCTATGAAAACATTCAATTTTCCACTTGTAAAAGTGTGAGCTGTGAAAAAGTTGGGAGACCAAACAGGCTTGGGGATATCAGTCTAGTTACAAGGGCATTTTCAAGTCTAAAGTTCCATGGGAAGATGTTTCAGATTAACTTTTGTTTTGATTCTCTCCTTGAAACAGTTCATTTCAGTGACTATATTAGGATTCTGTTTTTTCACTGCTTGGTTGAACTCTTCAATTCTCCAGAAAACACAATGAAATGAAATTTATTGACATGAGTTTTTGAGATGCAAATAATAAAAAAAAAATCTAAGGTTTATTCTTGGCACTCGAGTTTTTGTCACTGTGGGAATTAACAATTTTCTGCATAATTGAAAATGAATAAGAACAGAGCAGAGAATAAGTTTTAGTTAATGTTCTTACAGTCTTTTCATCTGCAGAAGGAGCTAGCAAAAATAATAAACATATAATTTTCCATGATGTGTTATTTTAGTGATTAGCATCTAGAGAACCATCTTACTTCAAGAAAAGATTTTGAGTGATGTTGTCTGCAGTACAACTTTTAATGCACAGCATGACGGTACTAATTTTATTTTGTTATTACTTCTCAATTCTCCCAGTAATACTCACTTTTGGGGCATGATTCAGACAGTTGTATTTATTAGGACTGCTACCGCTCAGATCCAATTTAAATTGGTAGAAGTACTTAGGAGCCGAGAAACAAAGATTATATATAGCTACTTCTTCCTTGGCACAACTAAATATAGAAATGACTAATTACATACAAACATAATCAAGCATCAACTACTGACTGAGTAATTCATGCTGGCAATTTAAAAAAAAATTAAGTTAACACTGAGGAAGTTCTAGTGGAAGACATTTTGGTATATAATTTAAGAAGCCACCTATTTCAAGCTTATGTTTATATTAAGTGAAAAATTTAAACAGATTAGTCCTCATGTTAAAAATATACATACAATAGATAAAGAAAAATCACTAAAAATTTTCATTTCTCTTCAGTCTGAAGTGTTGCTGCAAAACTCTAAATTTTATGTTAAAATTACTGTAAAACCATAATTTTCCATTATTATCTATTCATTTTTTTATAGTAGAGCCATATTTAAAAAAATCTAACAGCACTGTATTTCATTGCAAATAGAGATTGACTTCTTGAATCAAATGATATATTTGGGCCACTTTGAAGGCTGTTTGCTGCAATATTGAACCAGACAGCATGTTAATCCAATTTTATTAGAAAGATGGATGAAAATACTAGATGCACTACTTCCTGACATTGTTATTCATCATCATAGGCTAGAGATAACATCAGAATTATCCACAATTGTACCAATACCAGGACTGTCACTTATTATTTTTTTTAAATTACACTCTTCTTTGAATCTTAATACAACCAGAACTATAAACAATGGCTAGAACATACTGGGAACACGATACATGTTTTTTTTTTTTTTTAACTAAACATTTTGTGAAACTTTTCACCTGAGGATAGCACTTCCTGTGAAGATTAACTAATGAATTCACACATACTTTTTAAAGAGAGCCATAATTCTTATGAGAACACCACATTATTTTAATAGTAAGGTTCACAGTTGTAAAACAACAAAGCTGAGGTCCCCCCATTAGGAATTAGGGCAGGGATGTTTCATGTCATGAACTTTCACTTATTGGTCCCCCACATCCGATTATAATGGGAGCACTGACAAGTCTTTTAGTGTAGTCTGAGTGCAATGGCAGGGTCCCCGAAATGCCATTAATCTGAAAACACGCAGATTTAGTGAACTGTAAAGTTCTCTTCCTTTCCTTCTCTGGTTATCATAAATTTAAGTCCTCCGTGTCAGTATGTGAACTAGACCATGGAAAACAAAGAAAATATCTGTTCCACTCTAAATTACTTATGAAATGTTTCAGTTTTGCTCAAGTGGATGTAGTCTGTGATTTTGTTTTTCCTTAGGATGGCTGTAAAATTTACAAGAAACATTTTAGGAGTGAGGTAGGCTCTTTGCTATTTAGATATGCTGAATTACTACATAACATTTTTCATTTCAAGCTACGAGGCTAAAGATATTTCCCTAGATATCACAAAGATTCTCTGCTGACTCATTCATAAACATGCATCTGAAGAAGAGATACTTCACTATTTAAACTCTGAACCTCACGACATTAATATCATGAGAGATTCTCTTACCTGTCTGGAAATTGGTTGGCTGTTGTGATGACTATGACTTCCATTTGTACTCTTCTTTGTGTGTATTTCTCACCACAGCAAGCCTGACTAATCGTAAAGCTTTCTAAGCTTAAGTGCTGAGATGAAGCTTCATTGGGAAGGAGCCGCCTGGCACTATTTCTAGAGACATCGCTGATCCCAGGTCTACTGTAGCAGCCTGTGCATTCCCAAGAGACAACCCAGGTGTGCACTACTTCAACAGTTTACTAGAATTGAAATGTATGTGTTTTTTCTTAGTGGTAATTAACAACGCTGTAAGATGAGTATCTTGTACGCTATAGAAAAGGTATATTAATAAAGTATTTTTAACCCTTCTGCTTTTAAAAATGTATTATGTCCACAAGGTATTTGCATCTTAAAATTCTTCTTAAAGTCCCACACTGTTCTTTCTTGATTCTAAGTATGTTACCCTTATTTCAACACTCACCATGCCTTAGAAGGCAGGGGTTATTGTTCATCTTTTGCTAATGAAGACATTTAAGTGATTTAAGCAATGCTCAGCTAATGAATTCAGGATTCATTTATAGTTTGGACTAACTTTATAATGAATGCCCCCTCCCATGGTACCATATGTCTACCTTTATTTCATACAGAGGATTTTAGATAAATGATCTTTGTAATTATCATAATTAGTGAGATATTAAGTCTGAAAATGGAAGGACTGAAGATATTAAGATACAGTCTCGGGGGCCTAGTGTTAGTGCACAGGGTTAAGCACACATAGTGCAAAGCGCAAGGATCCTGGTTGGAGCATCTAGCAAAGTTGCAATAAAACTTACTAACTTATACATTACTAATATGGCAAATTGATCTTTAATGTGATAAATCTCTTTCAAGAGTCTTTAAAATGTTCATGAACTTTGATACAGCACCTTCTCATATACAAATAGTCGTAAGGAAATTATTTTGATAAAAAGGTTTTCTTTGTAATAGTATAATGAAAAATCAGATGCATCTTGAACATCAGTACCAAACACAGTAAGTTAATTATGGTCTATCATCAGGAGGTAACTATTATCTAATTATCAATTTCCTGTGTCGTTAATTTAATCCTTCTATTCAGTCTTTATGTCTTTAAATGTTCTGTGATGCTTCACTATAAAAACAGTAGTCAAATTGGCCACCCCATCACTCAGGGTCCTAGGCAGAAAACACTTGGATTCCTCCATAGATAATGTGGTCTTAAACTCTGATAGATCCCTCTCTCTACTATCACTGGTCACACCCATTGGGAACTTCATTAAAGCCCTTTTGTAGGCTTCTTCAGGACTGTACCCTCACTATAAACTAGCAATGGTAGGAACTGTCCCACTTTCTGAAGGGAGGCTAGGTCATCCTACTCTGCCACTCAAGGAAGACTGATTCTGAAATGAGTGCAGCCTAGAATGTGTCCAGCTGTGACTATAGACTGTAAGTTTAGTCTGACAGGGACTCAGAGCTTACTGTTCTAAATATAAATAGATATGGGCCCCAGGTTAGATCACTGTGGAAAACAATTCATTGCATTTATATGTCTTCTTCAAGTTTGCAAGCATCTCTCTGCCCTAATTCTGCTTCCTAGTTCTAAAACCATCTTCCTAGACAATATTCTAGTCTATCCCCCCAATGTTAAATATCAAACTCAAGCAAAGATTATTAAGACATAGGCTCCTGGGCACATTCTTAAAATAGACTTCCTAGCTTCCTTCCACTTGAAGGTCCCTACTTTCATCTGTTATATTGTTATTTTATGGTTTCTGATTATTAAACATTTTGTCCTACTTTCTAGCTTATTGTATTTCAACCACCAAGTTCTAGATGCTATTATGATTCCATCCTGAATTTCCTGGGCAGACAACCTCACCAATGTGTCCCCAAGCGTCACTTCTTCAGAGCCTTACCCCCCTAGGGAAAGACAGAAACACGATGGGGATATGGATCAATCTGCCAATGCCCATGTCCAGTGGAGGAGCAATTATGCTTCCACCTTCTTAATCCAAAACTCACAGAGGGATAAACAACAGGGAAGTTTCCAATGGGAGGGTAGGACACAGAACTCTGGTGGTAGGAACTGTATGGAATTAAGACCCTATTATATTAAAGCCTTATAAATCAGTATTAACTCACTAATAAAACTAAAAACAATAGTCAAACAAGCCAAAGACTATTTTTCTAGTTGTCATTCATTTCTGTTACGCTCAAAAGATTACAAAAGAATACTCTATAATCTGTGATTCCAATTCTTCTAGTCAACTTTCCTTGTGTCAGCTTCTATGACAATAAGCCAAGATTGTTCCATGAGTGGTCAGTTTTCATTATTCATTGTATTTGACACAGCTTTTGACATAGGATTCTTTCTTCCTCCTCGACACTCTCCTTAACAGGTTTCTAGGAGTTTACCTTGGTTTTGCTTCTCATTCATTAGCCACTCCTTTTCAAGTTTCCTTTCACTTAGTGATGACACTGGAGGCTTTGGTGCTCAATTCTTCATAATCTGCCTTTTACTCTAAACTATAGTCTCAAATAAGCCAGGATCTACTCTCAGAATGCAAGACTTGCATATACTGCTTCATATTTGACATAACCACTAGGAAGACCGAGTTGATCTGATTATACTAACACTTATTTTTTTATTTTACTCATCACCCCTAATCTGTTCTTCCTTCAATTCTCTTCCTCCCCATAACTGATAACACCAATCTCCCAGGTACTCACATTAAACAACAGAACAGACATATTCTTGGCTTCTTTTTTTAAAAAAAAATTTATTAATTTATTCCTGGAGAAGATAGGAGGAGAGAGAGAAAGAAACAGACATCACTCTGGTACATGTTGCCAGGGATTAAACTCAAGAACTCACATTTGAATGTCTAAAGCTTTATCCACTGCACTATCTCCTGGACCACCCTTCTTTTGTGGCAGACATTATAACTGCTAAGTCAAGTCAACTTGGCTTTACAACAATGTTTGGAACTAGATCACTTATCAGCTCTACATTGTTACCACCCTCATCACCCCCTCATCACCTCCATTGATGGTGGTGACAGCCCCTTAACTAGTTTCCCTGCTTCCTTTCTGCCATTTATTATTTTAATTTTGCAAAAACAAACAAACAAATAACCAAGCACTTAAAATTATGCATTAGATCATGCCTGCATTCTGGAAACACTGCAGAGATCCTCCTTGATCTCACTAGCAGCAATTCCTTCCTGTCTTCCCCCCAGATGCTATCTCCTAGACTTCTTTCCCTTACTCTGTTCCTTCCCTTCAAGTCTATTTGCTGCTTATCTAACAAGCTCTTTCAGGGCTCACACATTCACTTCATTCAGGTTTCTACTCAATATCTTTTCAGAGTTTCCCTCCCTAGACTTTTGGTGGTGGGAATTATGTGCAGTTGTACCCGTCTTATTCTACGGTTTTTGTCAGTGCTTTTCACATCTCAGGCTCAGAAGGAAAAAAACAAACAAACCAGTACAGTCATGGGCCCTTTGGAATATAACTAAAATACCTACTACTAAGTACGTACAAAACGGAGACCCCCCCCCCCCAACTCTGCACTATTCCAGCCTTTAGGTTCATGATTAGTCAACAATTTGTTTGGCTTTATATGCTAACTCTTTTTTTCAGCCACCAGGTTCCAGATGCTACCATGATGCCAACCAGACTTCCCTGGACAGACAACCCCACCAATGTGTCTTGGAGCTCCACTTCCCCAGAGCCCCACCCCACTAGGGAAAGAGACAGACAGGCTGGGAGTATGGATCGACCTGTCAGTGCTCATGTTTAGTGGGGAAGCAATTACAGAAGCCAGACCTCCCACCTCTGCACCCCATAATGATCCTGACCCATACTTCCAGAGGGATAAAGAATAGGAAAGGTATAAGGGAGGGAATGGAATATGGAGTTCTGGTGGTGGGAATTGTGTGGAGTTGTACCCTCTTATGGTTTTTGTGTTTCCTTTTTATAAATAAAAATTTAAAAAACGGATTTAACAAAATAAAAAAAATAAAATTAAAAAAATATATCATTTTCCTATTTACTGTTCTTTGCCCTGATTTTTTTCACTCAGTCCTTTTCCTGACTGATGATCCAGAGTCCAGAAAATGCCTCATTTATAGCAGATGCCTGATCAATACTTTTTATTTTAAACAAAAACACCATTCAGTTTAGCTTTATGGTGGTGCAAGCGATTAAACCAGGGACACCACAGCCTCAGGTATAAAAATATTATGAACAACCACTATGCTATATTCCTGACTCCACTTACTATATGTCTTAAAGATGGACAAATCAAAAAGGGGTATAATGTAATATTAGGTGAAAAAACATGATTCAATTATATACTTTGTATACACAGAACAAAGTATGAATATTTTAATTACAACCATGTAAATATGTTTAGGTCCATAAAGTGTTACAAAGGCATTAAAGTAACTGTGAATACTGAGAACTGAACAAAATATTATTTTGTTAATTTATAAGATTTAAAAACTGTATAAAATCATGTATACCCAGGAAATTATCCCAGTTGGCAGGTGCAGTGAATGTATTTGCTGTCTTTGAGAAATGACTAGCTTCCACTATAAATATCAGAACAAAATAGCCACAGTGAGCACTGAGGTAGTACCACTCAAGTTGATTTGAACATGACTTTCACAAGTTAAGTATAATCATTCAGATTCAGATAGTTGGGTCTAAAGCATAGCTCTTTCACTTTAATAGCTAGATGACTTTGGGCTAGATACTTAACTTTATCAAGGTCAGTTTTTTAAAAAGAAGGTTGTATATTTTTATAGTTTCAGATTCACAGCAAAAGTAGGCAGAAGGCACAGAGATTTCCCATATGCCTCCTTGCCTATTCCTGCACATGCTGGGCCTCCCCTGATCAGTATCTTGAATTAGAGTGGTACAGTTGTTCCAGCAAATGAACCTAACTGACACATCTTCAGCACTCAGAGCCCACAGTTTACAGTAGTGTTCACGCTTGGCAGTGTATGTTCTATGGGTTTAGACAAATATATAATGATACATGCAATAGAATCAGTATATTCCTATTATTCTAAAAATCCTTTGTGTTCTACCTAATCATCTTTTCCTATATCTTGGCAGCCAATAATATTTATTTATTTAAAAAAGGAGACATTAACAAAACCATAGGACAAGAGGGGTACAACTCCACACAATTCCCACCACCAGATCTCCGTATTCCATCCCCTCCCCTGATAGCTTTCCTATTCTTTATTCCTCTTGGAGTATGGATCCAAGGTCATAGTGGGATGCAGAAGGTAGAAGGTCTGGCTTCTGTAATTGCTTCCCCACTGAACATGGGCATTGACTGGTTGATCCATACTCCCAGCCAATGATATTTTTATGGACTCCACAATTATGTCTTTTCCAGAATGTCATGTAATTAGACCATACAGACTTTTTCTAGATAGATTTTCTTTGTTGCTTAGTCATATGGATTCAAATGTCTTCCATGTCTTTCTATGGCTTGATAGCTCACTTCCTTGTCTGCGTGTAGCTGAAGATATATACCCTTCACTTACTGAAGGACATTTTTGCTGCTCTCAGGCTTGGGTAATTATGAGTGAGGGTGTTACTAAATTGTATGCATAGATTTTTGTTCAAGGACAGTTCTTGCACCTACCTTGGAGAGTTGTTGAGAGGATTCACTGAGATAATGTATCTAAGATATCTAGCATGTGTCTGGAAACTGGTATACACTCAGTAAATCTCATCATTGATTATTTTACTACTACTAAGCTGGGCAGGCTTATTTGGTCCTATTTCACAGATAAGAAAACTTATATTTAAAAATCTAATAATTAATAAGTACCAGAGTTAGGATTTATAACCAAGTCAAATCATACTGAACTTATTTGTTCTTTCATGGCACATGGGCATTCTGTAGCAAGCAAGCAAAGATTAGATCTGCTCTGCTTAATATGGTAAATTACAGTTTGCTACTTGTTGAAATCTGCTTGTCATATCTATTATTGAAATTATAAATTACACTGTAGTTTTTGCACATTCCTATAATATATACACCAACACAAATATAGTCCTTATAAAACTTTTATTTTTTTAACATTTAAAAAAGGATTTTATTTGTTTAATGAAAGAGAGACAGAGACAGAGACCAGAGAGTACTGCTCAACTCTAGCTTCTGGTGATGCTTAGAGAGAGGCAAAACACATATAAAAATGGCAGAAGGGAGGCAAAAAAGGAAGTCTTTTTTCCATCATGGAGAGCTTTGGCCCCACAAAAGTCTCAGAAAGCGAGTAAGTCCTCAATAAAGAAAGCTGGGACTATCAGTATCAGCCACAGATAGCAATGCCCTCATTAACTGCATTAGCATCAGCCTTCATGTCTGGATACTTACTAATCCAGGCAGAAATCACCACTTTCAATAGTTATGGCAACTTGGATTCTCTAGAGACGTTAAAGCAGGTAACCTTAGGGATAGGGCAGAAGACATCTCTCCTGCATTTATCATGTAAAACTACAAAAATTTTGCTTAGGAGAAAAATGTCAATGTCTCCTAGACATTTTCAGGGTGGAAGAATTGAAGACTGGAGACTGGGTTGTTGCCTGTATGTGTAGAAATGGAAGGTAAAGGGATTTGCCATTAATCTCTGTTGTAATGCAAATCTTATTACCAAGCTAGTAGGGATAGGAACGTACGGGTTTCTTTTAACTTCTGTAGTGTTGCATACTTTAACATGCTATTCTTTAAATTTAGTTACAGAGGAAGAGAGATAGAATGAAAGTGAAAAGAGATCACAGCACTGAGATTTCCTTCAGTGCAGTGGGGCCTGAGTCATGCATATGGCAGAGCAGCACAATATCCAAGTGAGCTATTTCACCAGCCCTAACACTGTCACTCTCCATTTGCTTCACTCTCATCATTCATCTCTCAGTTTCAACTCCTGGGTTTCTTATTACCTCTCCCCCATTTAAATGACAGCAGCCACCCCTACCCCTTATCTATGGTTTATGTTCCCATGGTTTCAGGTGCCTGAGATTAACAATGGTGGGAACTATTATATATAATCAGATATCTAGAGAAAAAAAAACATGAGAGACTGTATTGACATAGCTTTTTAAAAAGATCCATTTTACTGGGGGGGGTAGAGAGATAGAGAGATGAGAAGAGGGAGAGAGAAAGAGACAGGGAGTAAGAGAGAGAGAGAGAAAGAGAGAGGTGTCACAGTTCTAGCATGGCTGAATATGTTCTGAATATGGCTGGCCACGGTGTATTTTGAGAGAGGCATTTAAGAAATAAAAAATTTCCAAAAGGATCTTAATAAGACCTACATATTTTTAAGTAGAAGATGAGGCTGGAACCTGGGTATGTATGTCCTGCATTTTACTGCTTATGTCATTTCCCTAGCTACTCACATAACACTTATTACAATACATTGTTATATTTATTATTAGTTATTGCTAATCTCTTACTGCACAAAATTCACAAGCTAGATTTTATTATAGCTATGCATAAGAGAAAGAAATCGTTGTTGATAAAAGGGCTTGGCATAATCTGCTATTTAAAAAATTTACTAGGGTCTTGGAATTTATCTCCCAAAGGGCTTAGGGGGAGCTAGTACAAATGAAATTTACTATTCTTTAAGGAGAAATTTATTTTAAATATAGTGAGTATTATGAAATATAACCTGAAGTCTCAAGAAAGGCCAAGCAAATAATCAAGATTTAGAAATTGCTTCAGAACAGAATGAGAGCTGAGGCTAATCTTGATTTCCTAATAAGCCGTAAATAAAAAGTTCACATCAAATTTAGAATAAAATAAAATCTGTCACTGAATGCATGGGAGTATATATTAGCTTTTAAAAATTCTTCTGAGTGCATTATTTTCTGATATTACATTACCATATGATAGAAATCTAGCTGCACCATTCATTATTTATGTACCCCAACAGGGTGCCTGCATCATCACATTACTAATATATTGCATTAAATGATAGAAATACATAAGAACCTTAAAATTTATTATTCCTGTACATCAAGTGAAAAGAAAACACAGTTTCATGATTTAAAACACCAGCAGACTATTCTTAATACAAACAGAAAACATACCTTCTAAAATATTTCTCTATCAAATGTATCCTATTTGATGTGTTATCTTTGCACTGTTTCCTTTCTGAGTTTGGCTGACCGTCATGTATTTTGAGGGAAGTGATTGTTCAATTAAAAATTTCCTGATTTTAACGAGACCTATATATATTTTAAGTAGCAGATAATGTCATCTAAATTATAAAGTCAGTTAATGTGAACTTCTATACAATAGAGTATACAGATTTAATATGAGAGATAGGGAGAGAGAGAGAGAGGGAGAGAGGGAGGGAGAGAGAGAAGGAGAGATTGAGAGTGTTTCACCATTCTGGTCTTTCTTGGATAGAAAGGGAGACTTGCCTGGGAAAACAACCTCACCGCTGTGTCCCAGAACCTCATCTGTCCAGAGCCCTACCCAACCAAGGAAAGACAGAAATAATCTGGTGGTATGGATTGACCTGCCAACATCCTTGTCCAGCAGAGAAGCAATTATAGAAACCAGATGTCCTACATTCTGCACCCCATAATGACCCTGGGTCCATACTCCCAGAGGAATAAAGAATAGGGATATTTCCACTGGAGGGGATGGGACATGGAACTCTGATGGTGGGAACTGTATGGAATTCTACCCACTATTTATGATCTTATTAATCATTATTAAATCACAAATAAATAATGAAAAAAGTAAGGAAGAAAGGAAAGAAGAAAGGTAGGGAGGAAGGGAGAGAGAAACAGAGACGGAGAAAGAGGGAATGAACTGAGGCTTCCTCTAGTTCTGTGGTGGAGAATCACAGGCTTGAATGAAGGTTGTGTGCCTGGTAAAGAAGGAACACTTCCAGATGAATTATCTTGCCAGCTCTACAGATTTGTGGATTTTTTTTTTTTTTTTTAGATAGATAGAGAGAGAGAGAGAGAGAGAGAGAGAGAAAACCTGTGGATTTTTTTTTAAATATTTATTTATTACTTCCCTTTTTGTTGCCCTTATTATTGTTGTAGTTATTATTGTAGTTATTACTGATGTCATCATTGTTGGATAGGACAGAGAGAAATGGAGAGAGGAAGGAAAGACAGAGAGGGGGAGAGAAAGACACCTGCAGACCTACTTCACCACCTGTAGAGCAACTCCCCTGCAGGTGGGGTGCTGGGGGTTCCAACTGGGATCCTTCTGCAGGTCCTCGTGTTTTGCGCCACCTGCATTTAACCCGCTATGCTACCGCCCAACTCCCTACAGATTTGTTTTTTACATTATAGTTTTTGAGACTTAAAAAACAAATACTGACTCTACAGCTGTTTATTAGATTTTGCCAAGTGCCAGTTGACACCTTTAAGGCAAAAGAGACAAGTGATTTGTAAATAAATGTTTTAGCTTAATATAATCAGTTATTTTAACAGTGTTGGAGATAACCACGAGAACTAAGGAACACTACATATATACTAACATGTTTTAGACTCTTGCCATGTATCTGAGTGAACTACCAAGGTAGAAAACACATCTCTTCCTTGTGAGTTTATATTTTAGGCTGTCAGAAAAGTTATGATGTGTTTTTGCATAGAAAACATTGAAACATACATCATGGCTTTTTCAACAACTCAATAGTTTGACAATAGACACTAAGCCTAAACCTAAATAACTAATACCATATAGCCCATGGTATTAGTTAAAAAAAAAAATCCAGTCTGATTAGAGAACATAAATAAGGAGGGACAGGAGGTGGTGCACCTGGCCAAGTGAACACATTACAGTGCTCAAGGACCCACGTTTCAACCCCTGGTTCCCACCCAAAGGGGGAAAGCTTCACAGGTGGTAAAGCAGTGTTGAAGGCGTCTCTCTGTCTCTTTCCCTCTTTACCTCCCCATTCCCTTCTCAATTTCTCTGTCTCCACACAATAATAAATAAATAAAATATAATAAAAGTTTTAAAAAGAAATCCCTTAAAAAGAGAGAGAGAACATAAATAAGCTGTCCATCTGGATCACAAAGATCAGTAAAAAATAAGTAATAATGAATTAAGGAGTAAGGCTAACTCATATATTTTTCTACATTTCACTCTTTGTGTAGAGCTGCTCTTTATTTTGTTTCCCTGGCTTGGACTGTGGAATTATATCATTGACTCAGCAATATTTATTGAGAGTCTAAATATGCCACTATGTACATTGAACATGCAATTATTATTAAAGTACCATCAGCCTTTACTGTCTTTTCTTCCATTTATTAAAAAGTGAATTCTTCCATTTACAGTTCCATTCATACCTTATTGTGCTTTCAATAACTTTCTTCTGCATCATTAGTTCTTCTCTCAAATACATATAATATAAATATAAGCTGTCTTGAAAATTAAACTTTATAGGGTTTGAATTTTTCTTTACCCATTGTCCCACTAGAAGGGAAGATAGGGAGAAAGAAGACATCTGCAGACTTACTTCACTACTTGTGAAGGGCCCCCCCACACGCCTGCAGGTGGGGAGCCTGAGGCTTGAACTGGGATCCTTGCACCTGCCCTTACACTTAGTATTATGTGCACTTAACTCAGTGTGCCACCATGTGGCCCCCTTCTACTTCACTCTTTAGCCACTCTCATCTGGCATTGTCCCCGACAGAAGAAACTCATCTTGTCAAAAATCACCAATGGATTCAATGTTGACAACAGTTGACTCCATGTTCTATAGAAAATTGTGAATCGGCAGGCGGGCGGTTGCGCAGTGGGTTAAGCGCGCGTGGAGTGAAGTGCAAGGACCAGCGTAAGGATCCTGGTTAGAGCCCCCGGCTCCCCACTTGCAGGGAAGTTGCTTCACAAGCAGTGAAGCAGGTCTGCAGGTGTCTTTCTTTCCCCCCTCTTGTCTTCCCCTCCTCTCTCCATTTCTCTCTGTCTTACCCAACAACAATGACATCAATAACAACAACAATAACTACAACAATAAAACAAGGGCAACAAAAGGGAATAAATAAATATATAAAAAAAGAAAACTGTGAATCCTCACAGCTATTAGGTATAGTTGACTTTTTTTTGCCATTCTTGAAACTTTCTTCTGTTAGTTTCTGTAATATTACATTACCCAACTTTTTCTCAGACTTTGGTGTGCACTTTATATGATGTCTCTACTTCCACCCCACTTTTAAATGCTGATGGGACTTGGAGTACCTTCCTGGACTTTCTTATTCTATGTTGTTCCTTTAAGAGACATTATTGTTATTAAGCTTTCCACATTTTTTAGGGGGATTATCCCCAAAAGCCTATATCCAGCATAATTCTTTCCTGTGAGATCTGAAGATTTATGTCTGATATCCTCAATAAGATATATAAAAGGGAAACAAACTCAATTATGGCAATATGATATGGGGAAAAATTGAGAGCCGTGGGGAAACTCATACGTAATTTTGGTTTATATTTATATATTTTTTCTATTAAGGATATTATAGCATTGATTTTTCATTCTACATACATCTATGTTCATCTGGACATGTACAGTTTTCATCTGCATGTCAAATTTTCACTGTGTAACAAAGATTCAACTTTACAAAGCAAATATCAGAGAATTGCTTTATTATTTAAAAAAATAATAGCACTTGAAAAGCTTAATATCTGATTAATTTCAAAGAAGAGGCTACTTTTCAAACAACAGCCTGATCTGAACACCATTGTGTAAATGTACAGTACCTGTGCTCATCCATGTCACCAGCAGTTTATGACACGGCACAACTGGTCACAAGTCAAGAACCTGCAAGAGAGCAGTAGCATTTCAGGTTGCTCTGCTGGCAGGTGCTTTTAATTAGCAGCTCATCATAAAAAATAGCACCATAAGAGGTGAGTCAGAAGTCAAGGGTCAATGATATGAAAAGCCTCTCGGCTTTCTAACATCTGCCTAGATCGCCTCCCTTCTGGGAGGTCAATGAACACCTGGGAATATGACACTATTACTGGAATGTGTTTCTGGACTGTACAGCTCAAAAGACTGTAGTCAACAAAGGCAGACATATATTGGTTAGTTTACTAAAACAACCTCCCAAACCTAACGAAGAACAGTGATAATAAAACATAGGAGTTCTATGATCTCAACTCTGCCTCCCTCTCCAAACACGTTTTCTTTTGCTCACTACAGTTCAGACAAACTGTTCTTTCTGTGCTTTGTTTGCAGAGACTGTCTGAAATCCCTGATCACATAGCGAATGATAAATGATAGCAAAGAGAAACATGAGCTAGCTGACACATTAGGCCATAGATTAGGGAAGAAAATGGATCAAAGAACAGGAATAAGGAAAAATGTAACTATGTGAGGTTTTATATCAATAATAATATAGACTCAAAAGTAATCCAGGCTCTGCCCCTGAGAATGTAAGGGCTTACTCTTAACACATTAACCTAATTACCATTTTCAATAATATTATGAGGTAGGTACAATTATAATCCTCAGTTAATAATGAGAAAACTGAAACACAAGAGAGTAGTGACTTTTCCAAGGTCACATGCCAATTAAGTAACACATTCTCTCTTTTCTACCGAGGCTTTGGAGTTTGGTGCCGCTTGATTTCACTATTCCCAGTGGTCATTTTGTGTGTGTGTGTGTGTGTGTGTGTGTGTGTGTGTGTGTGTGTGTGTGTGTGAGAGAGAGAGAGAGAGAGAGAGAGAGAGGGAGAGAGACATCTGCAGCACTACTTCACTATTCACGAAGCTCATCCTCTTTGAAGGTGGAGACCAGGAGACTTGAACCTGGGTCCTTATACAATATAATGTGTGAACTCCATTGGTAGAGTCAGAACATATAGACCATATAGGGAAAAACAGCCATTAGGGTTTTTTGAGTGTAGTTGGCTGATAGGGAAGTAACTGGCTGATAGGGAAGTAACATTGTATGAAGGCTTTTGTGGGGGAGGGTCGGTGGTTTTGAGGAGACTAACAGGAAGGCCAAGCCAGAGGGCCTAAGACCTACTCTCTCTCTGCTCCACCCTTCGCCCTAGATGGCTCTGGGGAGACTACTGGGAGGACTTAGCCTGTGAGCAGACTTCGCCCTGTTCAACCCCTAGCCCCTCAACTATGCATATGTGTGAGTGTGTGTATATATGCACATGCACACACACCTACACACACAGGAAGATTATATTTAAGTTAACAGGAAGATATTATTTAAATTAGCTTTAAGAGAAATTATTTAAAATAATGACTATGGGGAGTCTGGTGGTAGCACAGCGGGTTAAGTACAAGGACTAACTTAAGGATCCTGGTTTGAGCCCCCAGCTCCCCACCTGCAGGGAAGTTGCTTCACAAGTAGTGAAGCAGGTCTGCAGGTGTCTATCTTTCTCTCCCCCTCTCTGTCTTCCCCTCCTCTTTCCATTTCTCTCTGTTCTACCTAACAACGATGGCATCAGTAACAACAATAATAACTACAACAACAATAAAAAAACAACAACAAGGGCAATAAAAGGGAAAATAAATATAAAAAATTTTAAAAAATAAATAAAATAATGACTGTGTTCCAGCCCAGGAAGTGGTACAGTGCATAAAGCATTTAGAGTTTAAACTCTGGTATCACAGTTGCCAGAGTCACGCTCTGATTCTTTCTCTTAAGAAGAAATGAATACTTAAAATAATAATGACCTTGCCTCATGCAAAGATTACTAAGACATAAGTTCCTAGGAATATCCCTAAAATAGACTTCCTAGCATCCTTTCCCCCTAAGGTTCCTACTTTCATCTGTACTATTCTTATTTTTATAGTTTCTATTTATTAAAGATTTTTGTCTTGCTTTGCAGCTTACTGTATTTCAGCCACCAAGTTCCAGATACTATGATTTCATCCTGACTTCCCTGGGCAGACAACCTCACCAATGTGTCCTGAAGTCTCACCTCTCCAGAGCCTTATCCCACTATGGAAAGACAGAAACAGGCCAGGGGTATGGATCAACCCATTTCCAGTGTAGAAGCAATTATACAAGTCAGAACTCCTACTTTTTGTACCCTCCAAAAGGATTTGGATCCATACTCCTGGAGGAGTAAGCGATAGGGAAAATAAACTAGTACCCAAATCATTTGTCACTAGGAATCTTGTTTGTATGCAATCAATGAAAGGGAAGTAAGTCTTGAAAACACCAGAGGGAGCGAGGCACAGTTTTGCTTATCTGAGAGAGAAGAGGAAAAAAGGGAAGACACTTCTAAGTAATAATAGGTGTACAGGTACACTAGAAAGGAAATGAAGGCAGAATAGTTTTTTTAAATAGGGGATATATATATATATATATATATATATATATATATATATGTAATCAGTGATCTTTGGAGATCTTTGGAGAACTAGTATAGTTTCCAATGGAGATGATGGGACACAGAACTCTGGTGGTGAAAACCATATGGATTTATATCCCTACAGTCTTACAGTTTTGTAAGTCAATAAAAAATAATGGTTGTGACATAGTATAAAGTTGAATGACAATATAAAATATTAAGATTCAGGGTGAGTGTGGCGGTAGCACAGCGGGTTAAGCGCAGGTGGTGCAAAGTACAAGGACTGGTGTAAGAATCCTGGTTCAGGCCCCTGGCTGCCCACCTACAGGGGAGTCACTTCACAAGCAGTGAAGCAGATCTGCAGGTGTCTCTCTTTCTCTCCCCCCTCTGTCTTCCCCTCCTCTCTCCATTTCTCCCTCCCCTATCCAACAACGATGTCAACAATAATAACTACAACAATAAAATAACAAGGGCAACAAAAGGGAATAAATAAAAATATTTGAAAAAATTAAAAAAATAAAGATTTAGGTTATGATGGTGAATTCCCCCTCCCAATTGTATGAATTGGGTAATCATTTTTTTATCTCTGAAGTTCAACTTACTTAGCTTTAAATAGAGTTGAGTACTATAACCTTAAGGTTCATTGTAATGGTTAATTTTATAAGTCCTTTGATTGTGACATGAAGTGCCTGCATCCTAATCAAACATTATCCGGATGTGTAACTGTGAGGATGCTTCTGGATGGGATTAATATTAATGTTAATATTCAGTATGTTGAAGAGTACAAAAAAGATGATTAAGAAAGAATTTGCTTTCTCTGCTAATCTTTCGTCAAGTGTGAGTCTGCTATCTCTGCTCACCTTATTAAGTTTCTTCTATTGCTTTAGGACTCAGACTCAAACTGAAGCAGCCCACTATCTCTCCTCATTCTCAAGTCCTTCAGGATCATCCTCAAAGTCTACCTTTGGCTTTCGAATCTCCAGCTTGTGAATCACAGATCTTAGAAATTTTTACTCTCCTTAATCATCTGAATTTATATAAATAATATACTATAATACATATCTTATCATTTACTTGCCTGCTTTTATCTATAAAGTTTTTAATACTATATTAATAATGTAAGTTCCCCATAGATTAGTCAATAATTTATACTCTTTTTTCTCTTGAGAACTACTAACCTACTCATCTAATATTCTTGAAAATATAATATAACAGATTTTTCAAATATATTATGTTTGAACTATTTCTCCCACATCTTCCTTGTATTTGTAGAAAGATTTAGCTTTCATCCTATAGACATGAGGGTAAAACAGATGGTGTGGGGGTTTTGCAAAGTAGATTGTAGTTACCAAATCGTGAGACTATTTATCAGAAATCTACAGGGGCTAGTATGTCTTTTGCCCACATTGCTGAACGGAATGTATGTGCAACTCTAATGATTGTCACTCTCTACTTAAGCCTCTCCTCTGACAGCAAAGACATGGTGCTGTCAATGACAATAAATGAATGATAATGTTGAAGGTATTACCAAATTGCTCACAAAATATAAGCAACATCAGCTTAAAACAGCTGTCTTTGCAAACATAATTTTTAATACAAGTATAAAGAGTAATATTTTCACAGATGTCCTTTCATGATTCATAAAATACTGCTCATTTACTCCATTGGACAATGATGAGTGAATTAAATAGAGAAAAGCTGTGCAGAAGTCATATTTGTGAGAATTTAAAGAAATATATAGTTACAGTTATTAATTATATATTCAAGTGACTATAATAAGAGATTATTATTTGCTTATTAAATTTAGATGGAAAAGAGTTCAGCCAATGTTTTTCTCTAAGTATTTGATAGTTTCTGGTCCAACACTCAAGATCTTAATCCATTTATGGTTTACTTTTGTGTGTGATGAAATGCAGTGGTTCAGTTTCATTCTTCTGCAGGTTTCAACCTACTTCCTCCAACACCATTAGTGAAAAGACTCTCCTTTCTCTACTTAATAGTTTGATCTCTCTTGTCAAAATGAGATGACCATACATATGGGGGCTTATTTTTGCACTCTCAATTCTCTTCCCCTGATCAGTGTGTCTATTTTTGTTCCAGTACCAGGCAGTTTTGATTATAGTAGCCCTATGGTATAGATTGTTCTGGCAATTCTAAGTGTTTTCTGGTTCCAGATAAACATTTACAGTTTTTCTTCTATTCTCCTCAACAAAACCCTGGGTGAGATCATGATGGGGACTGCATTAAATTTGTATATGGCTCTAGGTAGTGTATTCACTTTCATGATTTAATTCTTCCAGCCCATGAACATGGAATATCTTTCCACTTCTTTGTGTATTTTTCTATTTCCTTGAATAGTGACTCCTCATAATTTTCAGTGTACAACTCTTTCACTTCTTTTAGTAGGTTTATTACCAGATATTTTATTGTTTTTGTTTCTATAGTAAAAGGGATTGATTTCTGGATTTCTTCTTCTAGCTTTGTGTTTACATAGAGGGATGCCACTGATTTTCATATGTTAATTTTGTAGTCTGACACCTTACTATATTGCTTGATAATTTCTAAGAGCTTCCTGCTGGATTCTTTAGGTTTTTCTGTGTATACTATCATATCATCTGCAAACAGTGGCAATTTGACCTCTTCTTTTCCATTCTGTATCCCTTTAATTCCATGCTCTTGCCTGATTTCTATAGCAAAAACTTCCAACACTATGTTGAATAGTAATGATGATAGTAGGTAGCCCTGTCTAGTATCTGATCTAAGTAGGACTCCTTCCAGTTTCTCACCATTGATTATAAAGTTGGCTGTAGCTGAACTCCACAAGGTTAAGAAATTTTCCATCTATTCCCATTTATTGGAGCATTTTGATCAAGAAGGGACGCTGGATTTTGTTGAAGATTTTCTCTACTGATATAATCATGTGGGTTTTGATTTTTCTTTTACTGATGTGGTGGATCACATTTATCAATTTACATACATTGAACCAGCCTTGCATTGCTGGGATAAATCCCACTTAGTCATGATGTACAATCTTTTTAATATACTGCTGTATCTGGTTGGCTGGAATTTTGTTCAATATTTTACCATATATGTTCATCAAAGATATTGGTCTATAGTTTGTTTTTTTGTGTGTGTGTCCCTGTCTGCTTTTGGTGTCAGGTAATGTTGGCTTCATAGAATGTGAAAGGGAGTATTAATATATTTTCAGTTTTTTGGAAGAGCTTTAAAATGACAGATACTAGCTCTTCCTTGGCGGCTTTATAAAATTTATTTGTAAAACCAGCTGGTCTAAGACTTTTATTGTTGGGAAGGTTCTTGATAAGAATTTCAGTTTCTTTGGCTTTGATTGGCCTGTTCATATATTCCAGTTTCAATTTTGGCAGGTTGTATACTCCTAGGAACTTTTCCGTTTATTTCAGGCTTTCTAGTATGGTAACCTATTCTCTTTCCTGCCTTCCTGTCTTCGTTCCCTTTATCTGAAATCTTTATTACTCATGTCTATATGTATATGAGAACATAAATGAGTGGATGATTTAAACAATAAACAACATTCCAGTATGGCTCTTTGGAAATTTCTTATTTCTAAAAATAGGCCTTGAAAAGACAGTGTGAAACTACTTGTGAGGTACATATGTCAGAATGGCCTACTTTAATTCACGGGAATGATAAAGAATTTGGATGCATTATCAAGCAAGTTTGGTTCATATTATATTCTGCAGTTTATTAAGGTTCTGTCCTATTTTGATGTCAGAACCAAAAATCAGAAAGAATAATGCCTCTTATAACAGTAAAATTTTGACCTGGAGTCCTGCTAAGGTTTCATCATTGAAGCACATGCTATTTGCCTCTGGGTGAGAGAGAATAACCATGTCAAATTGCTGTCCCTGTGGCACCCTCAAATTTCTTCACCAAGATACCTCCTCCTAGACTGGCCAAAGGACTCAAAATCCCTTCTCTTATCTTATGGATCAGATCTCAGAGATAAGAATTGAAGGGCAATAATCAAAAGAAGCATCCATCAGCCCAGGTGGTGGCACAAAAGCTTAAAAGCATGAAGGCTAGAGATTGATCTCTGGCATCAAATGAGCCAGTGATGCTCTGCTTCCACACCCTCCCTCTCCCCCCTCTTGTATTAAGAAATAAATCTTTAAAATGAGGCATCCTTTGGGGTTGTGAAATTAATAATGAATTTCCATATCCAGAGCTGGATAATAAATCTAAATGAAAATGCTAAGAAAAAGCAACATGTAAATGCCTTATTGAACTATGCAAGAATGTCATATGAAATAAATTTGTTTGATAATTCACAGGCACTCCAAAAGCCTGTAAGGATTGAAACTTGTGGTAATAAACTCTATAGATGATTACTCTAACTGAACATTTTACACTGAAATATGAACTTGACTTTGGGAATGCTGGTGTCATGCAAGAAGGCAGTGACCAAGAAGAAACACAA
Organism: Erinaceus europaeus; assembly: GCF_950295315.1. Classification (NCBI taxonomy): domain Eukaryota; kingdom Metazoa; phylum Chordata; class Mammalia; order Eulipotyphla; family Erinaceidae; genus Erinaceus; species Erinaceus europaeus. The sequence goes on along the minus strand of NC_080168.1, from coordinate 93,677,203 downwards.
TGAGACTAAGAAAAGGGGGTGGGAGGTAGCACACCTGTTAGAGTACACAGGCTACCATTTTTAAGGATCTGGGTTCAGACTTTTCTCATCCTCCCTTGCAGGGGAAAGCAGAAAAACTTCATGAGTGAAGGCATCTCTCTCATTCTCTCTCTCTCTTTCTCTGTATCCTGCCCTTTCAACTTAGCCCTGTCTCTATCAACAAAAGAGAAAGAGACCATGCAAAAGCAAAACAAAGTAACTAGTGTATGAATAGGTATTTCCAACCATTTCCCATTACCTGACAACAAAGTTTCTTTCTTTAAGATGTAATAAAATCTTCACTATAGATTTGATAAGTTGTCACTATAACAGACAGCCATTCTAGGGAACTATTTACCAACCCTTTTTTTTTTTTTTTTTGCTGCTGCTAGAATATGTGGGTGTATGTGTCTATATGCTTACATGCATGTAAAGGGACATTAGATTGAGTCGCCAAGCATTCGATATTTTGAAGAATAGAGGTGGTGTTAGAATTAGTCAGTCTGTGGGCATGATGCTCAGTGATTTTCCCCCTTATATTTTGTGTTTTCATTCTTCCTACCTCATCCTAGTATTGGTCCTGTATTTGGGTATATATGTTTTGACCTAAAATTTAGTTATTTAGCATTTTAATTTATTCTTGAATTTTTGCTTGTTTATAAGCTTTACTGAGATAGAAAGAAAGAAAGAAAGAAAGAAAGAACCAGAGAATCCCTCTGATATATGCAATGCTAGAGACTGAACTCAGAAGACTTGAACCTCATACTCTTAGATCCAAAGCTTGATCCACTACACCAAGCTCCTGATTTTTTTATTTTTGAGCTTGTGATTTTTTTTTTTTTAAATGCAAGATGGAAGCCAGAGCACTGCTCAGCTCTAGTATTTGTAGTGCCTGGGACCAAATCTGGGATAATATGCCTGTAAATTCTGTGCTCTTTTGCTGATGTTATTTCCTGGTCCCAAATTTGGGTCTTTGATATTTGCTATGATGTTTATAGTTGGGCTGCCTAGGATTCCCTTATTTCAGCCTTGAAGACCTCAGGTGCTAGTAACATACATAAAAAGTAAACTTACTTATACTTCCTAGCATTATTCCACCAATATCTATATGAGTGTTTACAACTGAAGAATGTTTGCCAAGTCTCCACATAGGAAGTTAAGAATAGAAATGGGATTAGAACCAGTCAGCTTTTTAGTTCCATGCTTCCACCACACCACCCACTGCCTTTATGTGCAAAGACAAAACTGCTGACAGCCTTGATGAATGTGTGAACATAGGGGAACCACAGGCCATTGCTCTGATGTTGTTAGAACTGAAGTCTCAAAATGGTTGCTTTTACAAAAAGAAAGATTTGATTTTTTTCACTCAACTGTAAAAATTAAAAAAAAACAGAGCAAAGAAAAATATTTAGATCATTTATAATTTCATTAAAAGGTGACAACTAGCATTTTGAATATCTTTCCCCAGGCATAAATTCTTAACACACAAAGTGTTATATATGTTCTTCTTATTATTAATCAATAAAAGAAAAATCTTAAGTCTCTATGCTATTATTTTAAAATTTTCAATTAATTAATTAATTAATTTTAAATAAAATATTTATTTATTCCCTTTTGTTGCCTTGTTTTATTGTTGTAGTTATTACTGTTGTTATTGATGTCGTCATTGTTGGACAGGACAGAGAGAAATGGAAAGAGGAGGGGAAGACAGGAAGGGGGAGAGAAAAAAACCTGCAGACCTGTTTCACCGCCTGTGAAGCGACTCCCCTGCAAGTGGGGAGCCGGGGGCTCGAACCAGGATCCTTACTCCGGTCCTTGCACTTCATGCCACCTGCGCTTAACCCGCTGCACTACCGCCCGACTCCTAATATATATATATATATTATAACGTGGCGCACATGAACCTTCTTCCCCCCATACATGCATACGTAACACATATTTTTCTTTACTGTATTTTTCATTTATTTCATGAAAGGGGACAGAGTACTGCCCAGCTCTTGCATATTAGGTGGTGTGGTGTGGAACCTGGGCCCTCAGGCAAGAAAATCCTGTGTCTTATGTTTTGAGCTACCTCCCCTGCCTAGTGTTTTTAGTTATTAGAACCTTTATGTTTATGAGTGCAGCAAATGGGCATGCCACCACCTGGGCCAAGTAATATTTATTTACTGAATAGAGACTGAGAGAAACCAAGAGGAATGGATGGGGAAGATAGCAAGTAAGAGAGACAGAGAGACATGTGAAGCTTGTGAAGCTTTCACCCAGCAGATAGGGACCAGGGATTTGAACCTTGGTCCCTACTAAACATTGTAACATATGCACTCAGCCAAGTGAACCATCATCCATACTTGGCTCACTTAATTTATGATGATGTCCTTCTTGCAGTCAAAAGTGAATTTACATCATTGTCCTATAAATATTCATCAACTTTCCCATATATCCTATAGCATTCTTTGTGCTTTTTTGCCCTCCTTTTTTGCCTCCAGGGTAATAGCTGGGGCTTGGGTGACTGCAATAAGAATCCATTACTCCTGGTGGCCATCTTTTCTGTTGTTGTTGGACAGGAGAGAGAGAAATTGAGAGAGGATAGGAAGTCAGTGGGGGGAAAGATAGACACCTGTAGACCTACTTCACTGCTTGTGTAGGTGGGGAGCCAGGGACTCAAACCCAGATCCTTGAGCTAGTCTGTGCGCTTTGCACTATGTGTGCTTAACCCATTGTGCTACTGTCTGGCCCCCTTTGCATTACTTTTAAAATAATTTACTGAAGGAGAATTACTAGGTCAAAACTATGATTTCCTGAGGAATTTTTGATAGCTTTGCCAAATTTCCTGACAGGGAGTTTATAAAATGTGTAGTTCCACCAGGAGTTTATTAGTGAAGTTTATTAATTTATGATGGTGTCCTTCCTGAAGTCGAAAGTGAATTTTTGTGCTTTTTTGCACTCTTTTTTGTTGCTGCCTTTTAAAGGGCATGATGCTTTTCAGTGTTTGAGACAAGTTCATTTTAAATATCTACTGCCATCCTGTGTTGTTATATCTAAATTCATAAAATAAATAAGTTGATCAATTCATTTATTTAATTTTCAAATATTCATTGTCTACATCCCAAGTTTTGAAAGTGATACAGTAAAATGTAAGTGTGATAAATCTTATTCCTCAGAAACAACATTGATCTCAGGCACTGGAGAGTTTATATGGATTTTGGTATTTAATTTTCACAGTATAAATATTGTTCTCATTATGTAGATGAAGAAACTAAAATGCACTGTTCAAGATTATGGAGCTTGTACTAGTGGTGGGGTTGTGACTTAATTCTAACAGTTTGACTCTAGAGCCAAGCCCTCACTCACTGTTGTTACAGTGCCTCAGAAGTAAACATAAAGATTCTAATAACTGAAAACACTAGGTATGAGAGGTAGCTCAAAACATAAAACAAAGGATTTGCTTCCTGAAGGCCCAGGCTCAACACCACACTGTGTCATATGCAAGAGCTGGGTAGTACTGTGACCTCTTTCATGAAATAAATTAAAAATACAGTAAAGAAAAATATGTGTTAAGATAGTATGCATGTATGGGGGGGGAGGTCCATGCCAAACAGAACATGGAATGGACTGTGCTAAAACCAAATATCCTTTTTACATGGTAACACACCCAGAAAATGATGACGTGGTCCCTTCCCTGGCCAAGTAGTATAAAAAGCATCTAACCAGTAGTTCTGGCTTCCTTACATCTGGTAGACTTCTTACCCCTAAAAGACCTGAGCTGATCGGTGAAAAACATGTGTGGCTTCCTGAGCAATTAGGAATACATAGGGTCATTATATTTACTTACTTGTATCCTAATCTTATATGCATCACTGGTGCTGCTTCCTACTGGTTTGGGAGTCCCTGAACTGAAAACAATCTTGACTGTGTTGGAAGCACTGCTTTCAATCTCATTCTAGAGTAGGGAGTTAGATCTGTCCTAGCTCATGCTTCCCAATTATGGGTTATACAATTAAAACAGGGGGCCGGGTGGTGGTGCACCTGGTTAAGCACACACATTACAATGTGCAAAGATCACTTCACCAGAGACACCAGAGCTGTAGGTGTCTCTCTCCCTCTCTCTCTCTCTCTCTCTCCCCTTTCTCCCTCTTTCTCCCTTTCTCTCAATTTCTGGCTGTCTCTATGCAATAAATAAATAAAGATAATAATAAATAAAATCATTTTAGAAGTACAGTTAAAATTGTATAGTAGAGAGTACAGACAGCTAAGGTGATCAGAGGTGATTCTACCATGAATCCAGACACACCATAGGTTCTGGAAAACCACCGAAATTTCAACAATAACAATAAGTCTCCTTTCCTCCCCTTTTAAAAAAATTATTATTATTAGTCAGTGACAGTGACAAGTTAGTGACAGTGAGAAGTTGAGAGAGGAGGAGATACAGAGAGGGAAAGATACACACACACACAGAGAGAAAGACCTGTAGCACTACTTCACCACTCTTGAAGCTTTTCTTGAACTCGGGTCCTTGTGTAGTGTAATGGGTGTGCTTAACCAGGCACACCACCGCCTGGCCCTTCCTCTCTCGCTCTCACTCTCTTTTTTAAGTCTTCTATAAAATAATCTTCATAAGCCTCATAATTTTCAGTATACAACTTCTCTACTAGCACATTTATATACCCCCTTCAGATCCAGGCACACCATTATTAATTTAACCATACTAATCACATATGCACTCCTCCATCTGTTCCTTCTCCAAAGACTCTTAGGACTTTTCTTTATTTATTCTACTCCGCATAGTTTTGTAGCCTTTAACCCTTCACCAAACCTTATTTACTGAAAGTCTCAGCCTTTGTTTTCATAATAACCATACCCAAATTAAAAATTGGCCTTTTTAGCCTGTAACTAAACTTCTACTTTGTTTACTTTATTTACAATGCCAAAGGAATTCTTCACGGATAGAATCTGCTTGCCTATCTTCACTGCTAGATTATACATTTTTGGTTCAGATACTTTAAATTCCTCAATGGAAAGATTCAAATATCTTCATCTCTTATTTGCTTTTTATTCTTTAAATCCTTGTAGAGACCCTCAATATATGTAAAATTGATTGCTAATTATTACACCTATCAATATGATCAACTAAGAGAGAGAGGGAGAATCTTTACTACAACAGCTAGATAAACACTGCTGAACATTGTACTTTCTTTAAAGATACTCATTCTGTGGCCTTTTAGATACTTTTAAAAAATGATTTCTCTTAATAATCATCTAATCTAGACAGAGCTGAACTCAGGGTATTAATGAGCTGAGCTCATCTTAGCTAGATGAGCTTTAGCGTGGAAGACATAACGGCAATTTGTTTTTATAAAGTAACACAAGGAAAAGATTAACAAGTAGCAGCAGTTATGTAAATACAGCTGGCATTTTCTAATGATGTCATCATAATTCATTGTTTATCAATCCATGTTTGGGCTCTTCCCCTGTAAATACACCCAGGTAAGCATCTGCTATATGGGTTTAAAGACTAAAGTTCCACCTCGAAGTTATTTTAAGCACTTCTGTCACAATAAAAAAAACCATCTATAATTAATTCATAGTTGGTGTGTTTGAGTGGAAAGACTCAATGAAGATAAAGTCCCTAGAATGCCTTTCATAAAAATAAGTTATCAGGGGAGTTGGGCTGTAGTGCAGCGGGTTAAGCGCAGGTGGCGCAAAGCACAAGGACCGGCATAAGGATCCCGGTTCGAACCCCGGCTCCCCACCTGCAGAGGAGTTGCTTCACAGGCGGTGAAACAGGTCTGCAGGTGTCTATCTTTTGCTCCTCCTCTCTGTCTTCCCCTCCTCTCTCCATTTCTCTCTGTCCTATCCAACAACGACAACAACAATAATAACTACAACAATAAAACAACAAGGGCAACAAAAGGGAATAAATAAATAAAATAAAATAAATATTTAAAAAAAAAGTTATCAGGTATCAAGTGGTTAAATGAACCAATATAGTTGTTCACTTTAAGCCATAATATTTAAAATTATGAGAATGTAGACACATTATCCTTACTATCCTTATTTTCTAGGTAAAAACTTGTGCAAAGATTAGAGAAAAAAGGTCAGTATGCTTCAACTGCTTTTAGAATGACTGTTTAGTACCTAGTTGACTGATGGTTTTTAAAAGATCTGAATACTGAATTTATGTAACAACGCAGCTTTTATATAAAATAAATGTAAAATCTATCCTAAAAATTAATGTTGCCTACAAATGCTTATTGGGAAAACATTTCTGATACATGTCTTTAGAACTGATGCAGTTTTTCAACTAGATCAATAATTCTATGGTAAGATACATACCGAGCATTTTAAATAGCCATGGAGATCTCTCAGTTTTGTGCATATTTTTTGTGCATATTAACAAAATAGCATAATTATGTGTCTGTCTTCACATAAAGACAAAAGCTATCAGAGCTGATTAACTTTAAGCCCTCATAGGTAAAAAAAATCAAACCTAATTGAAATGCACTGTGGTAATTCTATGACAGCATATCCTGACAGCATAGACTAACTCATCATTCTTCTAAAGGATAATGCATATTAGTGTATGTGCAATGAAGCATCTCACAAAGAAGACAGTGTGCCCTCTGGTATCACTGTGCTTTGTGATTCACTATAACAAAATATCACATCAATGAAAATGCAAGATGAAAAGAGTATCTTTAGCATAATCACTTGAGTTTGAGGAACACAACCATGCTTTCCAAACCAATGCAAAATCGACAAGGACAGCCGCTATTCTGAGATAATAATTTCATGGAACTTTATTATGAATTGACAGTCCCTATAAAATATGATAGCCTCACCTCCATTATATTTATATTTCATGTAAGAAGCTCAAGTAAGCATATCCCTAAATGTTAAATTCTTCAGATGGCTTAAAAAACAAAATGAAAACATAGCTAAACAGTCTGATTAAATAATTACATTTTAATTTTATAATACACTCCTGTTTTTTGAGGGGGATAGAAATTGGGTTGGGGTAACCTCTCTACAACATATTCAAAAGCAAGTACTATTACAAAGTGCTCCAATCAAAAATCATGACAGGTAGGAACTGTCCTCCATGTATAACACAGCAAAAATCTTAGCCTGTCAACCCTGGCAGATCTGGTCTCCAAGCCACTTTCATCATACATCTTCATAAAGCTTAAGTGAATGAGGTTCCATTGTATTTGTATACTTATTAATAACAGTAACAGTATTCGTTGACCCAGTGCATCCACTAGCTCACCACATTCTTTTCCCAATGCCATTTACACAACAGACTCCATTCCCATGTTTAATATCCAATGAGGAAACCATAGATGAGGATTAGAGCGGTCATTGACTTGCCCGAAGTTCGATAGCTGTTAAGAAGTGGTGTTTATGTACACTCCTAGCAAAATGTAGACATATAGATCAGTAGTTAATTAATATGAGAGGGGGAAAATCAATTGTATGTCTCAAAGTTTTTCAAAACACAAACTGAATCTTTTTAATATATAGGCTGTGTATTTGATATGCAGACTCTCTCAAAAGCCTAGACCAAGTAGATTAGAAGCATCCAATACCACAGCTATATACAAGATACTGGATACTGTACAGCAAACACTAACAAAAGGACTTTTCAAAGTTAACCCAATTACCAAATAATGTGATGATAACATTAACTATCCATTGTCTTTTTGAACCCTAAGACAGCAGGAACCTCACATCTCCACTATAGAGCCCCTACTTCCCCCAGTCCTGGAACCCTTGGATAGGGCCCACTTTCCCGTATGCCTCTCCCAATCCATACCAAATAATATTGCATCCGCCGATCACAACCTAACCAACGCAACGATTGCCACCTCAACATGCTTCACCTCAGACTGTGTCCAGAGACTTCACGTGTGGAATGACAACCCTTCAGCTTCATTACTCGGGTGAGACCTTTCCTTTTATAGTACACTCTAATTTCATCTCAGGTAGTTCACTTTCTAACAAAGTCCCATAACCTAGATATACACCAGTTTCTGTGAGAGAGAGCTTATGCGCACACATATCCATAAACTACTGCAAAATATATACCTGAAAGCAGAAGTACACTAGAGTTTGCAGTGAGTACCTCCCTAACATTTCCTCTCCACTATTCCAAGCTTTGGGCCCATGATTGCTCAACAATTTGTTTGGCCTCGTATGTTAACTCTCTTTTCAATCACCAGGTTCCAGATGCCACCAGGATGCTGGCCAGGCTTCCCTGGATTGAAGACCCCACCAATGTGTCCTGGAGCTCAGCTTCCCCAGAGACACACCTTACTAGGGAAAGAGAGAGGCAGACTGGGAGTATGGACTGACCAGTCAACGCCCATGTTCAGCAATTACAGAAGCCAGACCTTCCACCTTCTGCAACCCTCAATGACCCTGGGTCCATGCTCCCAGAGGGATAGAGAATGGGAAAGCTATCAGGGGAGGGGGGGGTTATGGAGATTGGGTGGTGGGAATTGTGTGGAGTTGTACCCCTCCTACCTTATGGTTTTGTTAATTAATCCTTTCTTAAATAAAAAAAAAAGAAGTGGGTACAAAGTTCAACTCTACCCTCAGGCATTATGTATCACATTTCCCTACAGAGACTACCAGATTCCAAGGCAGCAAATAAAACAAAATTTTGGTGATTTCATTTAGTATTAACTGACATTCACATAAGTGTTTACTGTTTTTAAGACATCACTTCATTTTAGCTTTTTTGCAGACTTCAGTCAAGAACCCATTTGAAGAGATGATTGCTAATTGGTTGAGATAATATAGGTCATTTCTTTGTGTTTTTTGTTGTTTTTAAGGAAGTTTTAAAATTCTCTCTTTTCTGTTCATCAACTGGCTGCTTTTGTTGACTTTTTCTCTATTATTCTCTCCAATTAAGGAAGCCACAAAATCCTAGAAGTGTCAGGTTAGAAGCTTTACCTCCCAGTACTGATTGATCTGTTCTAAATGCCAATATAACATACAAGAGACACAGCAGTCAAGTTGGTGAAATATGCATTTCAGTAATGCATGAAGCATTACCATGGGCACCCATGTTACCTCCCAAAAGGCAAGTTTTAGAGATGTATCAGTGCAAATAGTTCCAGTACATGAGAGCTTTCATGAAACATTAGCACTGATTCACTGTCCCAGGTGAACTACTTGTGGAAGTGACTGTCTCTCCAAATAGCTTTAAAAGAAGGGAGAAAGAAAAAATCTATTTTCCCACTCCACTCAATCCCCCAAGGTATAGATTTATTTTCTTTCATGTGATCACCTCTAATAATATCACAGCACTTTTAGAAAGGACGGATATGATTTCCTGAGCCCACATTCCCTATCTGAGAAACTGCAATAACAATTAACTATTAATGACAAGAGGAAAATAAGCTTTCTTTATCCCTGACAATCTGTCACAGTGAACTCATTTGGTAGGTTGAGAAGAAGTTTGGTGTGTTGATCTGTCAAAAGGCTACCTTAGGGATAAGAAAAAGCACATTCTTTATAAAAGCATTCTTCTTGTGGATGAAACTAGAGCTAAGTGGTTTTTATACTATTATTAAAGATGCATTACCATTTTTGTAAATAACGCATTAAAATTTTTACTGAAAAGAATCAGAAATAAGAAAATGATACCCTAAGCCTTCTTCATTTATAATATCAATCCTTCATTTAATTGCTTGATTATTTAATATTTTTCTTGATAACAAAAGCAATGTTTGCATAGCCATTTCCAGTTTTAGAATCTGGAAGAAAGAATTTTAGCATATTTGTTGGCATAATTTTGCATCATGGAGTTGCTCAAAATCAGTTTGAGAATGATTGATTTTACCAACATCTTTTTCTATAATGTGAAAGCATAAATTTTTAATGTATGCAGTAGATGCCAAATTTTTCATCATTTTGGTCCAACATATCTGTGTATGTATATATCATCCTATTTGTGGCATTGTCTAATGAGACCCAATACCTTGACCTAGCTTCCCTCTAAAATGTTGACAATCAACTATGTTTTAGAAATCTTACTATTAGATGAACAGGATACCCTTTTGAGAATCCTTCTAGAAGATAAAAAATAAATTCACTATTGGCCCACTTCCATTTTGGAAACCTGAAGACTACACTCATCTCAGGATAGATATTATACTTTTTGTCAAAACAGAACTTAAAACTATTAGAAATTTATCAAAATGTCCTTTGAATTGAACTCACCAAAATTCTATGTCATGTGGATATTCTATTGTTTCAAATTTGAGAAGTCAGGAATCACTTTTTTTTTTTTTTTTTTACGTATCATAGAATACCAGGAACTGGTTAGCTCTTCTGCCTAAAACAAATATAAAACTGGTTTGGTATATGAAACAATGGTTTTCAAACACTGGGTAACAAGTATCACAGTGGGTGATCCATGAGTGGAGGAACTCAGTGGAATAAGTATTACCAAGACCTTTTTTTTGCTTTCTGCAGAGAGAGAGAGAGAGAGAGAGAGAGAGAGAGAGAGAGAGAAATGGAACTCAGAGAAATCTGTGGATTCAGGAAATAGAAAGATAAAAAGGACCAGAACCTGTCAGGTAGAGCACTAGAAATGAACTAGTTGCATGGAGAGAGGGAAACAGTGCACAGAATTTTTTTGATGGTCAGTAGGTTCCTCTCAAGTCTTCAACTGAATCCTATTCATAAATGAATACATGAAAGCTTTCAAAAGTGGGGAAAACACAACAAAGAATGAAAGGAACAGTTCTCACATAGGGGATGGGGATAGTTCCTTTTTTTTTTTTCTTAACAGAGTCATAAAACCTTATAATTCAGAGTACAAGATGGAGGAATGGCCTTAGTAGTGGGACAAACCTGGCTATATATTCGATACCTGGACAGTTCTCCTATAAAGACACATATAATTGACTTGCTAGGCTATTGGCTCTCAAACTGAGATCCTACCACTTGATGCTTGAGAGCAGGGTCTCTAAATTGTATGTGATAGCTCACTACTCAGTTGAACATCTATGAGATGTGATGACAAGCAGGGTGGTATGCCCTGGGAGTGGAGAAGGATATGGCAGTTTTGTCTTGTGGTTTGCAATACTTGAGTGGTGCCCTCAACACTAGAAAAGCAGACAACAGTCTGGATTTGCCTTGCAGATCATAGTGTGGCGAGCCCTGCATTAAACAGAAGAGTATGTTGTTTCAGTTTACCAAAGTCTTAAAAGAATAAACAAAGAGGGAGCCGGGCGGTGGCCAGCCGGAAAAGGCATAAGGATCCTGGTTGTAGGCCCTAGTTCCCCACCTATGGGGGGGGGTCACTTTACAGGCAGTAAAGCAGGTCTGCAGGTGTCTCTCTCCCTTCTCTGCCTTCCCCTTCTCTCTCTATTTCTCTCTGTCCTATCCAACAGCAGCGACAGCAATAACAACAAAAATAATAACAATGACAATAAACAGCAAGGGCAACAAAAGGGGAAAAAAGAATAAACAAAGATTTCAGAAGTCTTGAAAGAAACGAGCTTTACTGACACAATTTTACTACTTAGAATTTTAACAAATATTTGTTAAAAATTCAAAATATTTAAGGAATTGAAAGAGGGGGGAAAAGCACGCACCCAACAAAGTTATAATTCCTATATCCAATATAAATTTTTCCAGGTATACAAGGAAGTTGGAAAATACAAACCATGTTTCAGAGAAAATAAGGAAAAAAATAGATTTAGGAATGACACAAATGTTAGAAGACTAAGAATTACAATATTCCATATGCTTAGTAAGAAAGCAGAAACAAGAAATACCAAGAATTAATATTGAAAATGTAAAAAGATAATAAAAGTCACATTGTCTGGAGTGAAAAACATATTGGATAGGGTTAATAGTAGATTATACCAGGAAGAAGAATTAATATGTGAGTCTAAAGACACAAAAGTAGAAACTATCCTCAATCAAACACACAGAGAGAAAAGAACAAGCACCAGAAAATTTGATTAACTGTGGAACAACGCCAAAAAACTGAACATATTTGTAATGGGAGTTTTGAAGGGGGTAGAGATAGAAAAAAATATTTAAATGAAAGATGAAAATGTTCCAATTTTATTTGCATGAGTCATAAATTCCTGCAATGTCAATAAGCACTGAAGAAATGTGAAAAAACTAAAATACAACTCACATACAAATAATTTTTAAAAATTTCAAAGTCCAGAAAATAGCTCACTTGGTAGAACACATGCCTTACCATACACACAGTCCTAGATTTTAAACACTGGCATCATATGGGCACCTTAGGAGAGTTCTCCAGATGGTGGAGGAGTGCTGTGGTGTCTCTTCTTTCTGTCTCCCTACCCCCTCCTCATTTACTCTTTAAATAAGAAATTAAAAAAAAAAAAGAACCCACGAGGTAACTTAGTGTCATTGTACATGCACATGGCCCCACATTCTTTACTTGTGCTGCATAAAAATAAATTAAAATGGGGCCAGGTGGTGGTGCACTTGGTTAAGCACACACATTACAGTGCACAAGGACCCGGGTTCAAGCCTCTGGTCCCCATCTGCAGGGGGAAAACAGGGCTGAAGGTATCTCTCTGTCTTTCTCTATCTCTATCTCCACCTCCCCTCTCAATTCCTCTCTGTCTCTATCCAATAATAAATAAATAAATAAATAAATAAATAAATAAATAAAATGTCATAAGTCAAATAGTCAAGAATTGAGATGCCCTTTAACATAAGAACTCAGCAGTACAAATATATGAAAATATGGAGTCAGACTTAGCATCATGAAAATCAAGATTTTGAAGAAAATATAGAATTTCTGAAGGTCTGCATATGCTAAGCGATGCAGATTGTCACTTCTAAACAACACTACTTATATTGAATGAGGGAAAATGGTAAAAAATCCCATTCATGTATTAATCCAGTTATTAATTGAATTAATTATTATTAATTCAATTTTGTATCTGCAAAAGCATGCCAGTACATATGAAAATAAGGAGCACTTGCCCTGAGAGACCTAACTGTCCAGTTACCTTTCAAAATGTTCTGATTGGTAAATTTACAATAGTTAGACAGACACATGTGCAGATTCTAACTACTTCTTCCTCATTTTCTTATTACAAACAGCATGGTATCAAGCATAAAATTACAACTAATTTAACTGTGTTATCCATATCTTCTTACTTTATGGAATTTTTCTCGAGGAGGACAAAGTGGGAGGTATCACTCCTAGTAAAAATAGTTTTCTGCTCAGTCACCTCTTAATTCATCATTCTTTATCTCTAGCACAAATGTTTTCCAATGCTTCTTATCTAAAATTTTATGATGAGTAAAAATGTAATAGTCATGCAGTGGTACACAAACAATCGTTAACAAACGTGAGATGGACGTGCACACTCCAAGAAAAATGACCTTTATAAAGAGGAAAACAAAAGAGCATTCCCTCAGAAAAAGGATATTTCAACAGGTCAGTATATTGTGATAGTACTCAGCACTATAAAACATTACTCTAGGGGATGAATAGTGGTACATCCAGTTAAATGCAGGTATTACTAAGCAAGGACCTTGGTTCAAGTCCCTAGTCTTCACCTGCAGGAGGGAAACTTCACATGTGGTGAAATAGTGCTACAGGTATATTTCTGTCTCTCATTTCCTCTCCTCTGTAACTCCCTTCCCTTTAAATTTCTCTCTGTCCTATCAAATAACAGATAATAAATATATTCTATAAAAATAGCCTGAAATTCAAGGTACTAAAACAGAAAGTACTAGTAAGTATGGCATAAGAAACTCAAAGGGTGTTCAAGATGATTCATTAGAGTCAAGAAAGAAATCGTTAAAGTTTTTATTTATATTTGATTATACTTAGTTCCTTAGAGTTTTGTTTTTGGGCAAGTTTTATGTTGTACAAGAATACTGATTTATTCACAAATTATTATTTTATATATAAATAATTGTCAGCATGCAATAAACATTGAGGAATATAGTCCTTTTTAAAAACTATGGTGAGGGCAGGGGTAGATAGCATCATGGTTATGCAAACAGATTTTCATGCCTGAGGCTCCAAAGTCCCAGTTTCATTCCCCTACACTACCATAAGCCAGAGCTGAGCAGTACTCTGGTAAAAAAATACAATAAAAACAAACAAATAAAATTATGATGTATGAAAAAACAATGAAATTAAACCTTCATTTAAATGAAATTTTTCATTTAAATGAAGGTTTTATTTCATTGTTTTTTAATGAAAAACATTTCATTGTTTATTTCATTGTGTTTTAAATGAGATTAAATGAAAAATGAAATTAAATGAAATAAAACCTTCATTTAAAATTTAAGTTATAAACATTATAGTTTACAGAATTAATCAAGAAATTAATTAAGCTGGTTTGATTTGAAATGATAGATCATGGAAAATTGTACCATTTTATCATTCTCAGCTTCTGAATTTATTTCTATGTATTTTGCAGTACATGCTGATAAGCAGTTATGAAGTTACCATTTTACGACAGCTTATCTCATCCAGAACAAGGCTATAATAGATCCTCAGTGGTGCTAAACACTGTTAAATAAGTAGATAAATATTGAAATGCATTTATCCAAAATTACTTAATGAATAAATACAGTGTGACTTTTTAATTTAATAGAGGTAGCAGGAGAAACTTTAAAGCTTACATCAAAATTGGTCCAGCAGACAGAATGCACTAATGTTTGTGGGCTACAATGTGTCAAAATTAGCATATAACACTTGTTTTTGGAAATAGGTTAAGATGTATTTTAAAATTTAAAGTATATAAAAATAAAGTAAAAAACTCATATATTTATAGATCCTCTGTCCTAGTTTTCTAAAGAAAACAAAGAATCTTGCTTCTTCCCTCCCTCCCTCATTCCCTCCCATCCTTCTTCCTAATCTTTTTTTTTATGTTAATGAAAGAGAGAGACAGAAATCAGAGCACCTCTTAGTTCTGGCTTATGGTGGTGCTGGGCCTCAGAGCCACAGGCATGAGTCTTTTGCTTAGCCATTGCACTATTTCCTCATCCCCTTCTTTCCATTATTATTTTTATTTGCCACAAAAAACTTTATATGGCTATTTGACAGCAAGTAAAGATAAATATAGGTTACAGTATTAATATGAGTTTCCTGATTTTATTAATTGTTTAGATCAATATAATTCTTTTTAGGGACCATATAGTTATTCCTAAACTTTACTATTTAGTGGGAAAGAGTTAAGACTACAAATTTTCCCAAATGATTGAAAAAAATGAATATATTGTGGAGTTAAAGAACTCTTCTGCACTGCTGGTAGGAATATAAATTGGTTCAATTCCAGTGGAGAGTAGTCTGGAGAACACTCAGAAGGCTAGAAATGGACCTACCCTATGACCTATTTTTATTATTTAATGAGATTTCTGTATGTGACATGAAAATGAAGAAGCATGAGCCCTAATTTTGAGATCCCTGTATTTCCCCCCCCAAAAAAAAAGGAACAATAAAATAGTATAAAAAATAAATGAGGAAAAAAAAACTAGGCATTGGACTGACTTTTCAGAAAGGGATGTGGTTAGAGTTATGAGTAGGTGTTAACAATGAATTGTGCCTTCAGGAATTCCTGGAGAACTTCAAGAACTTAAAATTTTCACTTTAAGCAATTATAGAAGCCAGAATTCCCACTTCCTGCTCCCTATAAAGAATTTTGGTCCACTCTCCCAGAGGAGGAGAAATGTTAGGGAAAGATGACAAGAGGGCTCTGAACTCTAATTCCAACAGGATCCTGAGAGAGAAGAGCAAAAAGTGAAGGACACTGGGAAGTAGTAAGAGGTCTACAGGTATGCCTTAGAAAGGAAGAAAAACTTGGCCAGTTCAGGGCCAAGGTCTTGGAATGAACAGAAGACTCAGAAAGGGAAAGATGGCTGAGAATACACATTGTTTCATCATGCCGTGTTTGTGTTTTTGTTTTGTTAGACTCGTTTGTATAGTGGATTTGTATAGTGTATTGTCTGACAATATGAATATGTGAACTTTTTACATTGTGGAACTATTTAAAGATAGTGCCTATATTCAGTCTAAACCTTGCCTATGAAGAGAAGTCTGTTGTGACAAGTTTATTTAGTGGAATGGGAGCAGTTGGTTTTTGAAAATTCAAAGTAAAAATTTAAACAGCATAAGCAATGCACTGATATTTGGAGGGAAGAATGTTTAAAAATATCTTGGAATAACCTTTGCTTGTTATGAAGCAAAATAACTGCTTCTAAGGACTCTTGGGAGGGTGAATATGTTTACAACTATCTCAACAATGATGTTTGACACCTGCAATTGAGACCATAATGGATGACCTGACTTAAAAAAAAAATCACATTATTTGTTAATTGGGTTAACTTTGAAAAGTCCTTTTGTTATGGTTTGCTGTACAGTATCCAATATCTTGTATATAGCTGTGCTATTGGATGCTTCTAATCTACTTGGTCTAGGCTTTTGAGAGAGTCCGCATATCAAATATACAGCCTATATATTAAAAGGATTCAGTTTGTGTTTTGAGAAACTTTGAGACATACAATTGATTTTCCCCCTCCCATATTAATTAACTACTGATTTATATATCTACATTTTGCTAGGAGTGTACATAAACACCATTCCCACCACCAAAGGACTGTGACCCATCCCTCCCGCCCACTCCCACCCCCCACTGGCCCAGGAAGCTGCATGTCTACCCCTCACCACTGGGTTTTTACTTTGGTGCCCTACTTACAATTTGATCAGGTCCTGCTTTTAGTTTCCCTTTCAGATTTTCTTACTCAACTTCTGTTGATGAGTGGGATCATCCCATACTTATCTTTATCTTTCTGACTTAGTTCACTTAACATAATTCCTTCTAGCTCTGTCCAAGATGGGTCAGAGAAGGTGGGTTCATTGTTTTTGATAGCTGCATAGTATTCCATTGTGTATATATACCACAGCTTTCTCAGCCACTCATCTGTTGTTAGGCACCTGGGTTGCTTCCAGGTTTTAGCTATTATGAATTGTGCTGCTATGAACATAGGAGTGCACACCTCTTTTTGGTTGGGTTTTATGGAGTCCTTGGGGTATAACCCCAGGAGAGGAATTACTGGATCATATGGAAGGTCCATGTCTAGCCTTCTGAGAGTTTTCCAGACTGTTCTCCACAGAGGCTGTACCAATTTACATTCCCACCAGCAATGTAAAAGGGTTCCTCTGTTCCCACATCCTCTCCAGCATTTAATAATGTGATGATAACATTAACTATCGATTGTCTTTTTGAACCCTAAGACAGCAGGAACCTCACATCTCCACTATAGAGCCCCTACTTCCCCCAGTCCTGGAACCCTTGGATAGGGCCCACTTTCCCATATGCATCTCCCAATCCAAACCAAATAATATTGCATCCACCGATCACAACCTAACCAATGCAACGATTGCCACCTCAACATGCTTCACCTCAGACTGTGTCCAGAGACTTCACGTGTGGAATGACAACCCTTCAGCTTCATTACTTGGGTGAGACCTTTCCTTTTATAGTACACTCTAATTTCATCTCAGGTAGTTCACTTTCTAACAAAGTCCCATAACCTAGATATACACCAGTTTCTGTGAGAGAGAGCTTATGTGCACACATATCCATAAACTACTGCAAAATATATACCTGAAAGCAGAAGTACACTAGAGTTTGCAGTGAGTACCTCCCTAACACTTCCTCTCCACTATTCCAAGCTCGGGATCCATGATTGCTCAACAAATTGTTTGGCTTCGTATGTTAACTCTCTTTTCAATCACCAGGTTCCAGATGCCACCAGGATGCTGGCCAGGCTTCCCTGGATTGAAGACCCCACCAATGTGTCCTGGAGCTCAGCTTCCGAAAGAGAGAGGCAGACTGGGAGTATGGACCGACCAGTCAACGCCCATGATCAGCGGGGAAGCAATTACAGAAGCCAGACCTCACACCTTCTGCAACCCTCAACGACCCTGGGTCCATGCTCCCAGAGGGATAGAGAATGGGAAAGCTATCATGGGAGGGGGTGGGTTATGGAGATTGGGTGGTGGGAATTGTGTGGAGTTGTACCCCTCCTACCTTATGTTTTTGTTCATTAATCCTTTCTTAAATAAAAAATTAAAAAAAAAATCACTACCCACCACTCTGTTGTTTTAGTCCTCACTGGTGATCACAGTAGAAGGAACAAACTGACAGTGACTCCTAACAAAGACTTTCTCCTCAATTAAACCTTAGAGACTTCTCTTGGCCCCCCCTTTCTACTATACTTTATTTGTGGGCTCTGTCTTCAGTTTAGTAAAATTTCCTGCTAAGTTAATTCAGAGAGAATTCCATGATATATGACTTCCCATGATATCCGATCAATTCCTTTAGATTCATGTGTTCTTGGCCTGTCTCTAGCAAAACCGTGTTAAGGAGGCCTGGGAGATGGCACAGTGGTTAGAGTGCTGGACTCTTCAAGCATAAGGTCCTGAGTTTGATACCTGGCATCACATACACCAGAATGATGCTCTGCTTCACTTTCTTTATTAATCTATAAATAAATCTTTAAAAAAAAAAGATTTGTGGGGGGGTGGACACAGAATTTTGCTGGTGGGTGTGGCTTAGAACTATACCCCTGTTATTTTATAATTTTGTGAACCACTTTTAAGCCATTAATTAATTAAAATTTATTTTCAAAATTTATGTTAAGTAGGTTTAGCAAGGCCCTTCATACTTTTTATTATTTTTTATAGAAACAGAGAGAAATTGAGAAGAAAGTGGGAAGTAGAGAGCGTAAGAGGGAGAGACAGTTCATATCACCCATATTGCGGGTGGGAACCAGGGGCTTGAAACTGGGTCTTTGCACATTGTAACACCTGTGATATACCAGGTGTGCCACTACTGCCTCCTCTCTTGATATTTCTTAGTAACTTTCAATTCATTGCCTCCCTCATTCTGCCTGTTTGCCATAAGTCACAACATGCATCTACTGTATTTGGCACTGAGTCTGGTCCACTACCCCACTGAAGTAGTCTTACTACCTATTGCAATAATTCCCAAAGAAAGTCTTGCTACTTATTTTTTTCCTTACATAATATCTTTATTGTTTCTTATTCTTGCATCTCAATGAACATGTTTATTTCAACCATCATCTATGATTTTTCTGCTGCAGAAGTTTAAGAGTTGGACATAAGATGGTTATTTTATTCTTGTTTTCTTGTCCTGATATTATAAACAGGTTGAAAAATAGTGTAATACTGTGGCCAACTGGTGGCACACCCAGTTAAGTGCACATGTTACCACGCACAAGGACCTGGGTTCAAAATAAGCGCCAGCTCAAAAAGACTGGCGAAAAGAAAAATACCAGGTTGTAGTCCATATAGGAGACACACATATTTAAGAAATCCATCAATGTTAACATCGCCCATACAAATGCAAAACATATCCCAACTAATCACTCCTTTTCATTAATGCCTAGATCCAGACACAGGAATAAGTTGGCACTTTTGAATATCAGTCTGAAGGTGTGAATAGCTGAATCTTACTTAGTGAAAGCATTAAGGGAGAAATCTATTCATTAAGTGAAAGAAATATTTGCTTGTCTGAGAAGGTTTTTATGCCTCCATCGAGTCTGAATGACAGTCTAGCAAGATACAGTAGTCTTGGTTGAAAGCTTTTTTCATTGAACACTCGATAGATATCTCTTCTGGCCTGTAGTGTTTGTGTGGAGAACTATGCTCCTAATTTTATGGGTTTTCCTCTGTCAGTGACTCTTTGTTTTTCTCTTGCAGCCTGCAGGATCCTTTCTTTATCCTTATTCCTTTTCATTCTAAATAGGATGTGTCTTGGTGTCTTTAAGTCTGGGTTAATTCTGTTTAGGACCCTCTGGGCTTCTTGAACCTTTATGTCTTTGATGTTGTCTAGACTAGAGAGGTTCTCAGCTATTATGTCCTGAAGATTGCTTTCTTCCCCTCCCTCTCTTTTTTCCTCTGGTAAGCCAATAATGCATATATTATTTCTTTTGAAGTCATCCCATAGGTTTCTGTTGTTGTTTTCATATCTCTTAATCTCTTTTTGAGATCTCTTACTTCTTTTTAGTTGTCTCGAATTCATCCTTGATCTTGCTAATTCTGTCTTCAGCCTCATTGATTCTATTCTCTCTCTCCTCTAACTGTTTTCTGGAGTTCATCTATTTTGTTACCCTGTTCTGATACTGTTTTAACTTGTTCAGCTAGTTGTGTTCTTAACTCAGCTATTGCAGCTTACAGCTCTCTAATAACCTTGAGATAATTAGTGTTTTCTTCCAGGGTCTCATTTATTGTGTCTGCATTTCTGATGACAATTTTTTTCAAACTCTTTACTCACTCCTGTGATTATTTCCTTATCTAGTGTTTGGATGTTGACCTCATTATTTGTGCTTCAACTTTTGGGGGGCTTTTAGCTGGACTCTTGTTCTGGTTCATTTCTCCAATATTTCTTCTTGTTGGTTTAACCATTTTATATAGTATGAAGTCCCTCTCTCAGTACTTTTCAAATTACTGATCACTCTTGCCTGGATTGACTTGTGTCTAAGTAAGGTAATTAAAGGGTTCACAGTTGTGGAAATTCACAGTTGTTTCAATAGTATTTTAATCCCTGAGCTAGTGCTCAGTGGCTTAAAACCCTTTTTTGTTCTTTTTCTTCCCTGTAGGATATGGGAGCATGAGGGCTTTTAAACTATAAGTTGGTGTCTTAGCTTAATCACTGACTCCTGACCAAGATATAAAGCATTGTGGGACAGAGGTAATCCAGTGGTTATGCAAAGAAACTTTCACAGCCCCAGAAGGCCACCATGGTATAGATCTTCTCCTTAGTTTCCTGGTTAGTTCTCTGTCCCCTGGTATCAGCACACGGCCTCCCTGCCACAGCTTCAGATTCTGAGGGCAGTAGCAATGGAGATTCACAGTTGCATTTGGTGAGTCTCAGGGGAGTCCTCTCCTCCCTTCAGCCATCCCCTTGTTGGTGAAATAGACTGGAGGTATTTCTCAACTGGTAAACTCCTGGACTGTTACCAGCCATTTAATCTCTCTCTAGGCTCCTCTCTGCCAATGAGCCACACATGTTTGCACTCAGTGGTGATTTGGTGGATTCCTGAAGTCATTCTAGTCCTGTCTTGTTGCGGACCCAGGTGGTCTCCTTTGGTATTCCTAGTTGACAGATGACTGGGAGAGGAGAGGAGAGAAACACCCACTGAAGAAATTTTTAACCTAACCTAGAGAACAGACAGCCTAGATAGTGGCACTACACTTCAACAAATTTGAATTAAGAACTGAAATTCATGTAAGTGGTTGATAATATCAATAAGGGGTTCTCTAGAAAACGGAGTTTGCAAAGACTTCCTCTTTTTACTTTATTTTTATTTACTTATTTTTTTCCAGAGTACCAATCAGCTCTGGCTTATAATGGTGCAGGGGTGGGGGGGTGGTGTTTGAATCTGGGACTTCAGAAACTCAGCCATGAGAGTCTCTTTGCATAACCATTATGCTACCTATCCCCCCCCACCCCAGAGTTTGCAAAACTTAAAAGCAAGAGAGTCACATATGCTTTTCTGCAACATAGAAATAAATCACTCATATTGCCAGGAAGAAGACAAGTGGAAATTAATGCTAAAGTCTAGGTTTTCTACAAATTAAAAAGAAAACTAATGCCCCTGAAAACTATGCCATTCATGAGAGGTAGAGCCGTTTATTTCTTAATTCCTAACTGTGTCTCAGGTATCCAACATGGGGTAGGGAAGCACAGAGGACAAGGCAAGAGGGTTCAGGATTCTCAAGCAGCTGAATGCTGAACTAAAGACCCTTTCTTCCCAGGTTATGTTTCTAAAAAGATCTCCTCTCACCTCCCAGGGATTATCTGAAGAAATGAAGAGGAAGAAAACTAAATGACTCCTGTGTCATTAGGGAGACAGGACTGGCGATAACAGACTCCGGAGGAAGACATGTTTCAAATGCTCTTTTGGCCTTTAGAACATTACCACTATGGACAAGGAACTCTTCCTGTGGCCACAGCTGAGTGAAATGATGTCTCATCTCTTAATTCACCCAATGGCTGAAACATAGCACCAATAAAATGAAGTTCATGGTAACTGATCCATCTTTAAACAGATTTTGTGCATGTGTGATGGTTACCTTTGGGTAAAATTTTCCTAAAGTCCAAATTTTTAAATAATCAAATAAAAAAATTTTATATCCCTTCTTCTTTTCTGCTACTTTTCTCTCCTCTGCCTTCCCCCCCCAACACATGTTCTCTCTCTCTCTCTCTCTCTCTCTCTCTCTCTGTGTGTGTGCTTCTGTTCATTTTTGAAATGATGCAGCTGATACTATAGACCTATACAAAAGTTTAATACTGTCACTTTGTTAAGGTATATGGAGAGTGGAGGAGAATTGGGTAATTGTTCACCTGGCAAGGCACATGTCTAGCCTAGTTTGAACTCTTTCACCACATAGGAAGTCTCTTTAGCACCGAACTTACGGCACCCATCCACAGTCAGTTTGGGTGGCTAATAGCTCAGGAGGATTCCAGTTCTGTAGGATTTTGAGACACATGTGTGAAATTGGGTGCCATTTTCAAGGGCAGGAAATCAGTACAGTGAGTGTCAGTACATATTTCCAAGACAAGCTGTCTCGCTTCCACCACTTACTATTTAGGTGAATTTAGGCAACTAACTTAGCTTTTCCTTGACTATATGTGATATAATATTAAACCTAGTAGGATTTTTGTGAGAAGTAAATCTGTACAAAGTCTTTGAAATAGTCAATGAAATGTAAATAAACAATGACTGATGTTATTCCCAGTGACTTATGGTAGAGCTCTGTGTCAGAATTACCTTTACATGATTCCTACAGAATGGTGCCTTTTCATCTTCACACTGCACAGACACCCCTGGCAGGCAGAGCCAGAAATCTGTAACCAAGCTCCTACTCTCTAGCACTAGGATGATAAGGAAGTCAATAAAGTATCAGTAACTGACATTAGCAGTCACACTGCCACATTGTGGCTTCTTCAGGATCAGCACCTGCTGAGGTCAGGATGGCCCAAGGGAATGATAATCTGTGTGTGGAAAGCAGTCTCAGAGTGCAAGGGATAGTTTTTTCACATTATGTCAGTGCTATTCTGAGGATATCAGTAACCACTGTACTGAACACCTTCCATACTAGCTTTTAGACAACATAGATGCTGTAACTTTTAGCTACATAGTGAGATGAGGTTTATTGTATGATTGTCCCTTACTTTTATTTATTTTGGGGGAGGGGAAGAACTATTTTATTTTATTTCAAATTAATTTGTTTTTAAAATTTTATTAGTGACTTGATATTTATTTACAAAATTATAAGATAGCAAGGGTATAATTCCGCATCATTCCCTCCATCTGAGTTCTGTGTCCACATTCCCTCCATTTGAAATTGTAGTAGTTATCTCTAGGTAACAGATAACAGGTTTACTGTTAATTTCTGTAAATATATATATATATATATATATTTGCCCTTTATTTTTGCCTCCAGGGTTATTGCTGGGGCTCAGTGCCTACACCATGAATCCACTGCTCCTGGAGGCCATTTTTTTTTCCTTTTGTTGCCCTTGTTGTTGTAGCCTTGTTGTGGTTATTATTGTTGTTGATGATGTCGTTTGTTGTTGGATAGGACAGAGAGAAATGGAGAGAGGAGGGGAAGACAGCGAGAGAGAGAGAGAGAGAGAGAGAAAGATAGATACCTGCAGACCTGCTTCACCGTCTGTGAAGTGACTCCTCTGTGGGTGGAGAGCCCAGGGCTCAAACCAGGAATCTTACTCAGGTCCTTGAACTTTGTGCCATGCCTTTTTTTCTTTTTCTATAGGCCTGCCTTCCCTTCCTAAGTCACACCTACAATTATTGCTACTTCTGAATATTTTTCTTTTTTTTTTCTCTTCTCTCTCTGAGTCGTGATGAAATTAGAGCTCAGATCCCTCTGCTCATCTTCCCCTAACATTCCTCCCCCTCCAGGATTATGAGCCAAAATTCTTATGGGTTATAGAAGGTGGGAGTTCTGGCTTCTATAATTGCTCCTCCACTGAACATGGACCTTGGAAGGTCGATCCATAGCCCAGTCTTTTTCACTCCTTACATTTTTTAAACATTTGAAGAGACATTATGTTCTGAATTATGCATCCCTTCAACTGAAAAAAAAGAAATGTTTGTATAGTGACTGTTCTTGCCAGGCACTTGTTAAATCATTAACTGAATCACTAAATTCAATATTTTAAGAGAATCTATATATCTGGAATTTGTGTGACTTTTCCATTTTTTGATGTTGGTGTAGTAAACTGGATTTTTTTTTAAAGAAAATACTGAGAGTGCAAAAAAAAAAAATAAACATTAAAAGATTGAAAGGGAGAGGGAGAAGGAGAGGGAGAGGGAAAGGGAGAGAGAGCCATTAGTCTTTACTCAAATCTTCTCTCTACTAGGCCTTCCTAAGACCCTGGTAGGAATGAACACCCACTCACCCCCACTTCTGCAAAGGAAACTCATGCCTCTGTAATGGATCTTATTTCAGTCTCTCTTGCACTGTGTGGTGTCTTTGCCTACAACTCCCTGAGAGTATAGCACTGTGACTGGTACACAGAAGTTCCTTGGTAAATGGAGATGAGGTGGCTAATAAAAAAATTACCAGTGTAAGGTAATATGAATGCCACATTGTATTTGGCATTCCAGCAGTCTTGGTTATTTTCAGGGTGGAAGACACACCTCAAATCTTTTTTTATTATTAACGATTTAAAACTGACTTAAATAAACTAATGTTATTTTTCAGAAATGATGTTTCTATACCATTTGACTTTAAGAATTTTTAGTTTGGGAGTTTTCTGAAGTTCTGAGTGAAACTCAGCTGGAATAAAAAAGGGGGGGTTGAACTTGAGAAAGGGAAGTGGGGGAAGAACTATTGAGGTGGTGGAAAGGAGAAAAAGAAAGGGTAGGAGAGTGTTATCAAAATCCTAGACTATTAATGGGGGGGGGGGGAGGAAATTCTGTTAACACCTTTGTCCAATTAGTCCAGAAATGGAAGAGTGTTAATAGGGTGTGAAAGAGAAGGCATGCAGTGCAAATGGAGCAGTGATAATGGAGAAGGTGAGAGGAGGGTAGGGAGGCCTGGGCACTCACACCCATCCATCACACCTCAGTGAATGGGGCTGGTGAGATCAACCTGTGCTAATGAGCTCTGCTGCAACATCTGTTCCCCAGGTCCTTTCCCTGGGAACTCCTTGAAATTTCTGTTGAATGTCACAGAAGAAACACCTTCCATAAATCACACAGAACTAAGAAACCAGTCTTTTTATTCACTGTGACACAGTCTTTAATAAGGCCAGGGGCAATTAGATCCTAGATGAATACTAATCTTGAGTCTTAAACCCAGAGACTAGAAAAGTTTAGTTTGCTACAGTCTCTCTCTCTCTCTCTCTCTCGACCTTTATCTATGCCTATCTCCCTTCTCTATTTATTTATTTATTTATTTTAATGTTCAGGGCCCAGACAATGGTACTCCTGGTTGAGAGCACACACAATAGTATTCAAAGACCCGGGTTCAAGCCCCTGGGGTCTTCACCTACAGGAAGGAAGCTCACAAACAGTGAAGCAGTGCTGCAGGTATCTCGTCCCATACCCTCTCAAATTCTCTGTCTCTATCCAAAATAAGTAAATAATATTAGAAAAAAAGTTCAATCTGGTTGACCTCATAAGCACACCTAAACTTTTCAAGTCATGTGCCCTAATACTTAGTTTGGAAAGACAGTCAACACAAAAATAGATAACAGAGACACATAGGGATAATTATTGAAAACATTTTATCTAATTAGTTCTTTGATCCAAAGCAGGCCAATCCCTTGACTATAACTCTGCAATGAATTTCATTAGGTCCTAAAGAAAAGGAATAAAATCCTTGCTATAGCCCTCAAGTCCCTGTGCTCTTTAATAACTTACCTACCCATCAGTCATGGCCTGATTTCCATTCTGTGGACTTGCCGAGCTTACTCACACCCTGGGGCCTTTGATCCTACTTTCATTCCTTCTGGGAAAGTTCTCCATGAAAGTTTTCATGATGAATTTCTTCACAGGGCTCAGGCTTTCATTCAAATGTCATTTTCTCAGGAATGTCATTCGTCAAATGTCATTTCCTCGCACTCCTGTAAAACTAGCATCGTCCTCACCAACACCAACACCAACACCTTCTTGGACATGGCCCTTCAATGGTGCCTTCATGGTATTTAATGTGTCTATGTTTATAATTTATGCATTTTTGTACTGATTGTCTTCTACCCCCTGTCATAATGCAACCTACAGGAGTATAGGATCAATGTCTTCTCAGCTGCGGCAATAGTTATCTGGCACTAAGTATCTGATAAATAAACTGTAGGTATCTCATAAATATTTGCATGACAAATGACTAAATTAGAATATGACTCACTTATTTTTTTTTAATTTTGTTATGGGAGCCAGGGGATGGAGCAGCAGGTTAAGGACACATGGTGGAAAATACACAGGCCAGCATCAGTATCCCTGTTTGAGGCCCCAGCTCCCCACCTGCAGGGGAGTTGCTTCACAGGCAGTGATGCAGGTCTGCAGGTGTCTGTCTTTCTCTACCCCTCTTTTTCTTTCCTACCTCTCTTGATTTCTCTCTGTCCTATCCAACACCAATGATAGCAATGACAACAACAATAATAATAACAACGACAATAAACAACAAGGGCAACAAAAGGGGAAAAATACTAGGTTAAAAAATGTGTCATCACTGCGGCTTCAGCATTCCAAGTTGACTTTTCCAGATAGAAAGACAGAGACAAAGATGGAGGAACAAAGAGACAGACAGCAGAGCATGAGCTTCCCTCAGTGAAGTGAGGTCTAGATTCAGACTTAGGTCTTGCCCATGACAGAGCAAGTGTACAATCTGAGTGAGATGTCCTGCCAACCCTGCTACATCTCTTCTAGTGATTAAATGTGGGTGAAGAGACACAACATGTCTTGGGCATAAAGGGTAGGTTAACAGAAGCAAAGCAAGGTTGTCCCTGTCTCCAATCCTTTGACTGAACTATCTCTGCATTACAGGCAAAGAGTTGAAGTAACCAACTCTAATAAGATATGTTTCTTCACATAACACCGATCCCTATACTTTCAGATGTTTTAACAATAAGAAATGGTTTCCTACCCATACAATCTATATCAAAAGAACATTCTGCTCATTTTAGTATCTTAGAGAGCTAGGCTGAGGAAGGCCTCACCTTGACCAGTTTTCATAATCTCAGTGGCAGGGGAAAGAGTTCTGTGGGCTATACACTGGTTCTTAAAACGTTTGACCAAAGGCCTTAGAGTTAGCACAGTGGACAAAGTGTTGGACTCATGCATGAGGCCCTGAGTAAGGTCCATAGTATCACACAAACCACAGTAATGTGGTTCTGTCTCTCTCTTCTCCATAAATAAATGAATAAATACTACCTAGAAGTAATAAATGTCATACCATTCTCATTTTATTGACCAAAGAAAGTCACATAACCAAGATTGCCATCAATATTCTCTCAAAGCAAGAAAATTAATCTCCTTGATAGAAAATTCTTCTATTAAGTGCAAAAAGGACAGCAGCAACAAATGTTGGAGAGGCTGTGGGGACAGAGGAACCCTTTTGCACTGCTGGTGGGAATGTAAATTGGTCCAGCCTCTGTGGAGAGCAGTCTGGAAAACTCTCAGAAGGCTAGACATGGACCTTCCATATGATCCAGTAATTCCTCTCCTGGGGTTATACCCCAAGGACTCCATAACACCCAACCAAAATAATATTGCATCTGCTGATCGCAACCTAATCAACGCAACGAGTGCCACCACAACATGCTTCACTTCAGACTGTGTCCAGAGACTTCAGGTGTGGAATGACAAACCTTCAGCTTCATCACTCGGGTGAGACCTTTCCTTTCATAATATTCTCTAATTCCATTCCAGGTGGTCCACTCCCCAATAAAGTCCCCAAACCTACATATAGTCCAGGTCCCCTGAGATACAGCATAGATTCACATGTGCTCATAAACTAGGGGAAAAATATATACCTGAAAGTAAAAGTACACAAGAGCATGCAGGGAATAACCCCCAACACTTCATCTGCACTATTCCAGTCTTTAGGTCCATGATTGTTCAACAGTTTGTTTGGCTTTGTATGTTAACTCTCTTTTCAGCCACCAGGTTCCGGATGCCAACAAGATGCTGACCAGACTCCCCTGGATAGACAACCCCATCAATGTGTACTAGAGCTCCACTTCCCCAGAGCCCCACCCTACTAGGGAAAGAGAAAGGCAGACTGGGAGTATGGATCGATCAGTCAACGCCCATGTTCAGCAGGGAGGCAATTACAGAAGCCAGACCTTCCACTCTCTGCAACCCACAAGGACCCTGGATCCATACTCCCAAAGAGATAGAGAATGGGAAGGCTATCAGGGGAGGGGATATTATATGGAGATCAGTTATGGGAATTGTGGAACTGTACCCCTCTTATTCTATGGTTTTGTTAATATCTCCTTTCTTAAATAAGAAAAAAAATAAAAATAGAAAATTCTTCCAGAGATGTCCTGGTAGTTGTTTAAAAGATAATCTAGCTATGCAGAGCACCCTGGCCAAACTAGCATCTCCTCTGAACTGATTTCTCACCTGATCTGGCTGTCAACACTGTTCTTCTGCCAGAGGTTGTGTTTGTGCAAGGTTGTGATCTCTTTGCCAGAAAGAAAATGAGGAGGCAATCATCAGGGACTGTTGAGTACTCTCTGTGCTCAAATGAGCTACTTGGAATGGTTTAAAGTAGCTGTGGAATATGACCCACTTTTCACATCCAGACTTGGATCTAAACTCTATAAAAGCAGGGACCTTATTGAGTTTGTTGATCAATGACTATTCAGACACTCAAATGGTTTCTAACATCTATGGTGAAGATAACAGCTAAGGAGGTAGCCCAGTGGCACACCGGCTAAATGCACATAATACTAAGTGCAAGGACCTGCACAAGAATCTGTGCAAAGATCCAGGTTCAAGCCTCTGCTCCCCACCTGCAGGGGGGCAAACCTTCAGAAGTGGCAAAGCAGGTCTGCAGGTGTCTTTCTTTCATTCTGTCTTTCTTTCTTTTTTATTATTGTTGTTGTTGTTGTTGGATGGGACAGAGAGAAACCGAGAGAGGGGGGAAGACAGAGAGAAAGAGAGAAAGACACCTGCAGATCTGCTTCACCACTTGTGAAGCGACCCCACAGCAGGTGGGGAGTTGGGGGCTCGAACCGGGATCGTTGCACCAGTGCTTGCACTTTGTGCCGTGTGTGCTTAACCCTGTGTGCTACTGCCCAGCCCCCTCTATCTTTCTCTGTCCCTTTCTCCTCCTTCCCCCTCAATTTCTCTCTATCCTATTCAATAAAATGGAGAAAATGGCTGCCAAAAGCAGTGGTTTCATAGAGCTGGCACCCAGCCCCAGTGATAACCCTAGAAGAAAAAAAAGATAATCGCTAACATATGTCTTAATCATGTTTTTCCTCTTTACTGACACCAGGGTTATCACTGGGGCTCAGTGTCCACACCACAAATCCACTGTCCTCCAATGGACATTTTTCCTTTCTTTTATTTGACAGGGAAGAGAAAAATTGAGAGGAGAAGGCGAGACAGAGAGGGAGAAAGAGAGAGAGAGAGAGAGAGAGGAACACCAGCAGACCTGCTTCACCACTTGTGAAGAGTCTCCCCTTGCAGGTGGGAATTGGGGGCTTGAACCAGTTCCTTGTGCATGGTAATATGTGTTCTCAACTGGGTGAGTTACTATCTAACCCTCCTGCTAGTCATTTTTCAAAGACTTGACTTAAATTCTTACAGCTCTGAAAAAGTACTGCACAGATAAAGAAAGAGTGCTGCAGACTGGCTGAATAACTTACTTGAGTTCTCTTAATTAGTGATGAGTAGTGATTTAACCAACAGAGTTCACAGGTTGTTACATGGCATCAAAGCCTCGTGCCATGAGTGATAACACCACTGAAAGACCTCATTCAGACTCTATTCTTCTTCTTCTTCTTTTTTATTTCTGAAAAGAGGTTGAAAGAGTTAAGGGAGAAAGATGCAGAGTGAAGAGACATAACTACTTGACTCTACATCCATGGAGCTTCCCCTGTGTCATCCACGATGCTCCTACGTAGTGCTGGGATTTAGACCCAGCGGCTCACATGGTAAGCCATATCCTTTACCTGGAGAAGCTATTTTAAAGCCTCTAGAGAGTCCCCACTTTTAACCTACTGTGTTAAATTGTAAACCCTAAATGGGTAACATGTCAATTAGGTATTTTCACTTCTGAATCTGGGGATAGGAGTGGAGTTAAAAGCATTTCATTGGTAGCTCACCAGAAGGTGCTAACTCACTATTTAGGTCCCAAGAGTCTTAATATGTCAATAGCTATAACTATCAATCAACAGCCTAGGTAAAGGTTCAGGCAATCTCTTTAAAGTAGTATTCTGACATCCTCAGAAAGAAGGGTCTAGGCTGGGGGGAAAGAACAAAAAGTGATTTATTTGAACCCAAACATGATGAGGACAGAATCAGAAGGAATTAGGACTCCAACCTCTCCAGTTAGCTGTAGAATATTCTGGCTTCATTCCTTGTGCAAAGTTCTGTTATTACAAATGTTACAAAATTGAGTGCCTCACACAAGTGTTACCGCTTTTCTTCTGGCAGGTATTCTGAAGAGTTAGTGCACAGAGGACAGATGTCTAGTTGGCATTCCAGACCTGCCTCTTGTTCACCTGCTAGGAAACACATGGAATTTTCTCTCTCCAAAGAGAGCACTTCCGATCTCAAATCATATTTATAGCTTCTGACTCACCCCTCTCTGCTCCTCCTAGCTCTTTTAAAGCCTTTCTTGAGGTCAGGAAGTCCTCCAACATAGATCTTACCACTTTGACTCAAACTGAAGAGTTTTACAGCACTCTAATGATATTAAAACATGGGCTGCCTAGCCTCCTAACCAACACATTTAATGTTTATATCCTAAAACTTTTTTTTTCCTTTTCTCAAAATCCAAATAGATATAAGCTTAGCCTATCAAATCTGTTGCTCTTACTGCCTGGAATAGAATGACAAGACAAAGTTTCTTGCTCACTAAAGCAATATTACTTAAAGTATGGCATTCCAACTGCCCCACAATTGTGCTAAAAGCTCCAAAATTCATTAATAAGTTATTTTTAGTAAACTTTTGCATTTCCATAGGTCAAGGGCTGCCAATTCAAATGCCACCAATGAAGAAAGTTATGCAAGTGAGCAATGCCAGCAGAAATTGAGAACTGTGTGAAATACTCAAGGTTCTATCGGCAGAGAGTCACCTGCTGGGAGGTTATGAACAATTATTGTGTAGGAAAGCAGAGTCTGCATTAACAGATCGAGTATTTCAATAGCTCAAACTTCAAATTTTAAAATATCTGTGAAAATTTCCTATCTTGAAGTGCTACTTCAGGATCAAAGAGTTAGTTTACTGGGTAGGGGGTATGCCATGGTGTGTGTGTGTGTGTGTGTGTGTGTGTGTGTGTGTGTTCCAAGTTCAAGTTCTGGTACCATGCTATGTGGTACCAGTGCCATGGAACTGGGAGAAACTCCTGAGCTGTGGGGTCTCCTCCTCATTCTTTGGATGGAAAAGTAGACCTAGGAGTGGTGAAATTACGTATGCATGAGATGCAGACTCTGCAAAAGTAAGAAAATGCCATTTCAAATGTAAAACATAACAAACATAGAACATTTCATGTGACAAGAATTTGAGAGGTGGTTCTCTGGAGAAACTCAACTTGGTTGATATGAGAGAAATAGAGTACAGGGCCACAGATAGGAGGAAATGAGACTGGAAAGTCACTAGGTTTTGATATTGTAGGGAACAATTCCATTTAAAAGTGTCAGCAGTTATATACATGACTAAATTCACATTTATATTTAAGGTTAATGAGGCTGAGTCAAGGTGGAGAAAGTATAGGCTGGGGCAGGAGTCCTGAGGAATATACTGAGGGCTAACACTGGTGATGGATGCAGAGGGCAGATGGAATAAAGAGCTCAGAGTAAGCAGAAGGTGGTGAGAGTTTCAGAGTGGGAGTGAGCGAAGAAGGAAGCACAGAGATTGTCACCCAGATTTCTAGGATGGACAGTGAGAGGTGAATGACTCCTGCCACTCACTGATGCCCAAAGAAGTAGAGGTGGGTGTAGTAGGGTGGTTTTGAGAAGATTATGGTTTTGTTTGTTTGTTTATTTATTTATTTATTTATTTATTTTATGCACTGGGGCCTTATGCATGACTCTACTGTTCCCATGAACTTTTTTTTTGTCTTCTTTCAGTTTCACTGAAACAGAAAGACAGAGGAGAGAGAGACATACAAATAGAGAAAAAGAGATACTCTCTGGTGCCA
Organism: Erinaceus europaeus; assembly: GCF_950295315.1. Taxonomy (NCBI): domain Eukaryota; kingdom Metazoa; phylum Chordata; class Mammalia; order Eulipotyphla; family Erinaceidae; genus Erinaceus; species Erinaceus europaeus. The sequence continues at coordinate 93,644,780 of NC_080168.1, read as the reverse complement.
CACATGGTGTTCTCATGTGGTGACAGAGGCTCAAATTTGAGTCTGGTAGCATATGCTCGACAATGTAAGCCATCTCTCTGCCCTGAATTTAGTTCTTGGCAAGTTCTGTAGAATGTGCTTTGTAAACACTGATGGGGGCTAGAGACAGCCTCTAAGGAGACATTAGTGCAAGGATGATGCTTGAAGTCATGCAAGTGGAGAGTGAGATAAGCAGCCTAGCAAGAGGTAGAAAGTAGAGGGTGATGACTTGCAGGAATAATGACGGCACAGTGCTGGGACTTTCATCCTGTGTATCCCCTGAAATTTGCCTCTTACACAAATCCTCAGTGAGTAGGTTTCATATCCAAGCTGACGATGGCAGGATGATGAAAGTCCCCCAATGGCATTCAATGTGACATTGTGGCATTCAAAGTGGCTCCTGAAAAGGCTCCAGGAAGTACTTGTTGAATAAAATAAAGAAGTTTCCCTGGGCCTGTTCTTTCCCTCCCAAACAGTTCTTCAGCAGGCCACAGTAGGGGGCTAGGCAGTAGTGCACTGGGCTGAGCTCATCTAGTGCAAAGTACAAGGACCTGCTCAGGGAGTCCCCAGCAGTGAAGCAAGTCTGCGGTTGTCTTTCTCTCCCCCTTTATGGCTTCCCCTCCTCTCTCTATTTCTCTTTATCTTATCCAACAACAACAACAGCAACAACAACAATGTTAATAACAACAATGTTAACAACAACAATGGAAAAGATAGCTGCCAGGAGCAGTGGATTTGTAGTGCAGGCACTGAGCCTCAGAGATAACCTTGGAGGCAAAAACAAACAAATGAACAAACAAGAAAGCAATAGCAGCTAGGTATCTCCTCCTACTTAGGATAGGCTGTGCAATGATTTTGGTTTTGACTTTGTTAGCAGGCCATCGAGAGTTTCAAGTCAGGCAGTTACTGGCTTTTGAATCTGTAGGAGAACATAGTAGAAACTGAGACTGCTTTTGCCACAGACAAAAGCCTCATAGGACTTAGACCATAGTTAACCACACAATCTCATCAGGCTCATGGGTATTAGAGAGGTCCTTGCTCCCTTACCTCAGTAAAAATGAATATCCAAAAATCTTATTTCAATAGATGGGGAGGCTCAAGAGAATTCTAATGCACTTGCACACGGTGCCCATGAAAGAATTCAGCTAGAAGAGATGTGCCAGGATGTTCCTACTGGAGGAAAAAGAAGGGAACCTTCTGTTCTCAGTAACATCTCAGCCCATGAGATAAAGCCATAACCCAACAAATGAAAAGCACTACACTTCCAATAACTCTTACTCTCTCCAATGGAGTCTCCTTAAAGTCTACAAAAGAACATTTCCTTTGTGTTGCCAGGAAGTGTGCACTTTTTCCACTTAGAGACTGTACCTTTCAAATCACTTTGTTCCTTCTGAATAAACACATTTTGCTACTGAAATAACCAGCTGCCTATTTGTTTGAGGACAACACTAGTAACTATACACTCTTGAAACTGACCTCTAAAGGTAAATCTATTTTTTTCAATTTTCCATTATCTTTATTTATTTATTGGATAGAGACAGTTAGAAATTGAGAGAGAAAGGTGGGACAGAGAGGGAGAGACATAGAGACACTTGCAGCACTGTTTCACCACTTGTGAAACTTTCCTCCTGCAGGTAGAGATTGGAGGCTTGAACCTGGGTCCATGTGCATTGTAGCATGTGCACTCAACCAGGTGTGCCACCACCCAGCCCAAGTTAAATCTATTTATATTATACTAGTGCATTATTTTAAGTTTTTGAAAATTTTTAAAATTTTGTTTCATGTTTTACCCAGCTCTGGGGTTTTGCTCCATATTTAAGTTTCTAGGTCTGTGTGTCAAACATTCCTTGAATGGCAGTATTCTTAACCATATTCCACTCCACATTCCTAGATATCTCAGACCATCTAACTGAAATACTTAACACTTAAAGGTAGCCTTTGTACAGTATTTCAGGATAACCAAGTCACTGGATGAGTGCAACATGCAAATTTAGTTCATTTTCTAAAAATAGCTTAAGGTTTGTACCTAGCTTTAAAATCAGTTCAAATGGGACTTCAAGTGATAGGAATGTAAGGTCAACCTTGTATCTCCAGAGCTCTGGCCCACTAGGGAGAGATAGAAACAGGCTGGGGGGATGGATTGATCTGTCAATGCCCATGCTCAGTGGAGAAGCAATTACAGAAGCCATACCTCCTACCTTATGTTCCCCCAAAGAAACCTTGATCCATACTCCCAGCAGGGAAGACATGATAGGATGAAGATAAAGGGGGCTCTGAATGCCAGCCCCATCAGCACCCAGAAAGAGAGAAGGAAAAGGAGAGGGACATATGGAGGTAGTTATGATGCGGCTTGGAGGGGAAGAGAGGATTGGATCAGAAATAAAGGGGGGGCAACTATGTATAAATGTGGACAGATATAGAAGTGATGGTTGGCCCATGTCTACAACCTTAGGGGAACTGTGGTGGATTACAGTGGGGAGACTGAAGATTCAGAGCTCTGGTAGTGGGAATGGTATGGATTCAAACCCCTGTCAACCTATAATTCTGTAATATAAAAATAAATAAATAAATAAAATCTAAAAAAAATGGAATGTAAGGTCAATCTGGGCAGTGTTTCCCTTTCTTTCATGAACTGCTATTTCTCCTATGGCAAAGATCATATCTAGGGCAGTAGTTTTCTGTGAAGAAAGAACATTTTTATGGAGAACAAAATATACCTCGGTGTATTTTATCATCTATAGGATACGTTGGCTTCCCCTCAATGCAGGTGTGCCTGCCACAGCAGTCTCACCTCTTGACCCTCTCAGCTCTTGAGTAAAGAACAGTTCTGATTGCAGTGTCTCATGCCAACATGGTTTCTCCCTAAGAGATGTGCTCTCACCTCACACACGCCCCTCCTTGGAAACACCCTGATAAATCTCAACTCAAATGGTATAATTTCTCTGAAGGATTTCCCTTCCCTTCTTGGGAAGCTTAGATAATTTACTGCACTTTTGTAAATAGAGGATGGAACACCACAAATCACCAAAAATGTCTTTAAATCAAGTCCCAAACCACAACATGATCAAATACCTTCCCAAGTGATCAAATCTTTTTCTGCCATCCTATCTCTCTCCTAACATGACCAATGTGCTCAGCCACACTGGGCTTGAAGATGCAGATTCCATGCTTTCTTGGGACCTTGGCATATGCTGTCCTTTCAATCTGAAATCCTTCTGCATTCTTACTTCATTTCTCACTCTTTACCTGGCTAGTTCTTATATGGCATTTGGGTTTCAGATTAGGTATTAATTTATTAGGGTGTCATTTTCATAACATCTAACACTGGTATACACTCCCCCACTTACGTGTTCACAATGCACACATTCTTAGTGATATATTTATCTTCTTTACCATTCTGATCTCAATTACAGTAAATATTGAAGACTTACTTGAATGGATAATGCACCTTCAATTTAGCACCAAATTGCTAATTTTACACATCTGTGTGGTAATAAATATTTTCTAAAGAAAGCAATCATTTTTGTGGAACTGGGGCACTGTACATGTGTGATTTTTACTTAGAGGCAGATGTCATAACATGAGAGCTTCTGCACAGGGTTCTGGGCTTGAACCTAGGCCATGCACATGCAATACAGGTGCTCTACACAGTGAGACATACTTCCAACCCAAGAAAAATATATTTAAAATACAATCTTACTTTGAAATATTTAAGGCAGAGGAAGATATAAAGAATGGCAGTCTGAGTACTAAGTTTGGTAGGGACAATGTAGTCATCCTATGCCAGGGACTAAGAGTTTGTTTGTTTGTTTATTTGTTTTTTAGGGAGGTATAAAGGTAGGGAAAAATAAAAGGAGATGTTCTATGAATATAGGTCTTCCAAAAATTCAAGATGTTTTCCTCAGCATTGAGCATTCAGACTTGGTTTCAGTTTTAGCTTTCCTTCCCCACTTCCCCACTCCCTGAATGTGACTTACAGTCACTACCATGAGGAATGCTGGACTGTATGCTCTCTAAGTGTTCTTCTACTTCTTTGCCTTTTTTTTGTCTCCAGGGTTCTCACTGGGGTTCAGTGCCTGCACTAAGAATCCACTGCTCCTGGCAGCCATCTTTCTTTTATTTTTTTCCCCATTATTGTTGTTGTTGTTATTGCTGTTATTATTGCTGTTGCTGCTGTTGTTGTTGGATAGGACAGAGAGAAATTGAGAGAGATGGGGATGACAGAGAGATGGCAAGATGATGAAAGAGAGAGGGAGAGAAAGACACCTGCAGACCTGCTTTACTGCTTGCGAAGTGGTCACCAAGGGCTTGAACCAAGATCCTAGCACTGGTCCTTGCACTTTGCACTGTGTGCACTTAACCCAGCCCCCATTCTTTTTTTTTAATTTTTATTTATAAAAGAAAACACTGACAAAACCATAGGATAAGAGGTGTACAACTCTACACAATTCTCACCACCAGAATTCCGTATCCCATCCCTTCCCCTGATAGCTTTCCTATTCTTTAACCCTCTGGGAGTATGGATCCAGGGTCATTATGGGGTGCAGAAGGTGGAAGGTCTGGCCCCCATTCTTATATTTTATGCTGCTTGGTTATTTGGTTGTCTTTCCTAAGTACTAATCACCCGAATGACAGGAAATAAATAGCCTTCAACTTGGTAGAATATTATGATTTCCCACAAGTTCAATTTCTATATTTCTCTAACTGATGATTACAGAGAAAGCTATTGAACTGGAAATGCACCTTCTTTACTTTGATCCTGGAATTCCTTGTCTCAACAGTGCTTTTCAAAAACAGACAGAAAAAAGATTTCAAAATGCCAACAAAGTATCACAAGCTATCAAGTACAAGTAATCTACTGAGAATGGCCTCCTCAGAGCTTCATCTATGTCACTGCTAACCCTGTCTTAACATTGCTGTGTTCTTTTGAACAAGGGCACATATTGATGGCCCAACATAGATTTGGTCTCAAAGCAAACCACATTTATTTATTTATTTGCCACCAGGCTTTTTGTTGGGGCTTGCTGCTTACACCATTCCAACGGTGCTGCAAGTGACTTTATTTATTTATTTATTTTTATAAAGTATGAAGAGACAGAAAGGTAAAGAGAAGAGAGACACTAAAGCACTGCCCCACTGCTCCTTGAGATTCCTCTCTCCAGGAATTTCCAAATGGTGGCCCAGGGCTGAAACCAGGTCTTTGTGCAAGATAATATGCGTACTCTGTCAGATGAGTCATATCACACACACACACACTAAACAAATATATTTAAGTGGAACATCAGCACATGCTAACTTTTTATCATAAAGCTACCTCCTGCAGAGGTCAATAATACTAACACATAAAACCTTCGGATGTCACTTTTTCTCAATGTATTCTAGCAAAGAACAAGGCTCTTGGATGCTTTCAGCATAGAAATAATTTGTGTCACAGGGCACGGGTTAAGACCATTTGGGAGTGAGAAGGAAGAGACTCGGATATATGGGATTTTAGATTATATGGGTAGCTAGGAGAGTGACCACTTAAATATAGAGAATGCCAGGTGCAAAGAGAAGCCAAATTGAGTTAAAAATGATATCACAGAAACATAATGAAAAAAAAGTCTATAAACTAGTAACAAGAGTAAGTGAAGTCACAATGCAAAAAACATGGATGTCAAAGAAGCTACAATAATAGCAAACAGACCTTCAGAAATGGATTGAAATCAGGCAATAATAGCAGATGTCTGGTTAGGTTAGGATACACATATAAAGGCTGGGATTAGTTTGCTTTGTTTGGTAGAAATTTTTCTAGCTCTCTAGAAAAGTGATTACCAGTTATTCCCCCAATATTCAGTTTCTTTGTTTTCTCCCCTAATACCTGACCCTCAAGTCTTTGCTAGGTATGTGGCACCCTTGCATCTTGACATGACCACTTAACTCATTTCTGGCTTGCAAGCTATCAGTAGAGGCTATGGCTGTCCCTTCTGCACACTCATGGACAGAAGCTGCTAGTCCTCTGCCTCATATCCTCGTCGAGGGACTAAATATGTTTCCTGTGATGCTGAGCCATGTGGGTAATGGTTAAAGCAAGGCAAGGAGCAAGACACAACATGGGTCTCCCAGGAACTCATGGCTCAGAACAACCGTATCCACCTATTCTACCCACTTGGACCACAAAATCAGGTCTTTTTCCTACAATTGGCAGGGAAGTGAAGTAAAGTCATTGAACAAATACTTTTTAAAGATTTATTCAGATTGTGCCAGGGCATTAGCCATAAACATTTATTAACAGTGAACTATCTCCTTGGCCCTTATATCTATTGAAATCTACATCTGTATATCTATCTATCTATCTATCTATCTATCTATCTATCTATCTACCTATCTTTTATCTATCGTGTGTGTGTGTGTGTGTGTGTGTGTGTGTGTGTGTGTGTGTGCGCTTTGTAAATGTGTGATTTGACTACGCTTGTTCACATTTTCATACAGATAAAGTAGAACTTACTCTATGTGTAGTGCTGGGATTTAAATCTGGACCATGTGCATGGCTAGACATATTCCCTACCCTGTGAGTTACTTTCTTGCCACAAACCTAATATTCTAACTCAGTTAATTCTTCCCTGTTTCTCACTCTACTATATGTATATGCATGTATGTGTGTGCTTGCTTGTCTTAAAGACATCTAATACATCATTGATAATTTGAAAATCATTTCCACATTTCATATCACTTAAATCACTTAAGAATAATGAGAAAAAAATCTAAGAAACATGCAGCTTCAGTATAATTTCATCTAGGAAACTATCTAGGCTGTCTTAAATATCTTATGATCCAGTGTAATTGCATCAGTATTGAATTGGGAAAGCACAGTTATGAAGATAAAACTTTCCATGAGTCATTATCCGTGTGTCTTTTTAATTCTCTGATATAAGTAAAGGAAATTATTAGTGGATAGTCAGCTTTGAAGCATGTACAAAGAACTTTGCTAAGATATGGTTCTGAGTTCACCATCTTGATGATCATCTGATTGTATTCATATGTTAAGTGACATTATTTTCTCATTCCCTATGGGGTTGGGACACTGATTGGTATTCTTTGTTGTGTTCAAACTCCCTTTCTTAGCAGGAGGAATGAACTGCAGCTGGTACAAAACTGAAATGTCTATGCTAGACTGCAATACTGATCTTTTTTTTTTTCTTGGCTTGCCTACTACCTCATATATGCGGTGATGTTTGTTTTTTTTAAATATGAAATACATAACTGCATATCATTGTGATTTGTGTTTGTTCCTAAACACTATTGTATTACTTTTTCACTATTATTAACAAAGTCTTTCAAATATAATGACAAATAATACACTTTTTTTTTTTTGTAGGCCAAAAGTTCAACTAAGTTCATTCTGGGCTAAAGTCTAAATGTTAGCTAGGCATGGATTTTTTATGGAGGTGCTGGAGAAGAATTCATGTTTTTGCTTTTTCTATTTCTATTTCTTTCTTTTTTTTTTCTCTCTCTCCAGGGTTATCACTAGGTTTGGGTGATGGCACTAGGAACCCATTGCTTCTGGTGGCCATTTTTTTTTCTTTTCATGTGACAGGACAAAGAGAAATTGAGAGGGTGGGAGGGGCATATAGAGAGGGAGAGACAAAGAAACATCTGATGACCTGCTTTGCCACTTGTGAAGCATCCCCCCTGCAGGTGGGGAGCCAGGGACTCAAACCTAGATCCTTGCACAGGTCCTTGCACTTAGTACTATGTGTGCTTAACCAGGTGCAGTACTGCCCAGCCCTGTTTTTTTCTATTTCTAGAGGCTGTCAGTGGCATTACTAGTCTTGCTGCCCCTTCCTGCATCTTGTTGCCACCTTCCTGCATAAGTCAGTGATGGTTTGTTAAGTCATTCTTATATTGTGTCACTCTGATTTCTTCACATCTTCACATTTAATCATATAAGAACATTTTTAAACCAAACAACAATATTAATATCACCCTTGGAGGGACTTAGAGTCATATTTCCTTTTAAAAAGACTGACAGTGATTCCTGTATAAATGAAAACGTGGTATTTGTAAACAACTGCTACCATTTTTTTATGTATGACTTCTGAATTTTGTTTTTTTCTGTAAATCAAGTTTATTTTCTTGCCTTACTTCTCTGTAACAACAGAATGTAGTAAAATCAGATCTACAGAGCTACTCAATTGCTCAAATCCTCTTCTTCTACAAATCTTTGCTTAATGAAGTATCTGCTTAAGCTAGTTCTTCCTAATATGGGGATTAGCTGGTATGCCTGCCAAACATAATTATAGCACATGTGTTTATCTCCTATGTACCAAGTTACCATGAAACTGTTGATTAAAACAATGGAAATGTATCTTCACACAGCTATGGAGGCCAGAAGACTGAAATTGGGGTTTTGCTGCTCTCCCTTCACCAGCTCTATGCAAGTTCTGCTGTTTGCTCTTCCAGCTTGTAGTAATTATTGACATTCCTTGATGTATAATTTTATGACTCTAGTATCGGCCTCTTGATCACATTCTCCTTCTTTATCCTGTGTCTTCTCTTCTGTCTATCTCAGATCTGTCTTTCTTTCTCTTAAAATGGCACCTGTTAGTATACTTAGGGCCTGCTAGGCTAGTCCTCCTAAAGTCAAGGTTCTTAATTTAGTAACATCTGAAAAAAACCCTTTCCCAAATAAGCTAACACTCATGGATTCCAGAGATTTTTTTTTTTAAGAGAATAGAATCTGAGAGAGCAGTAAAGGCACTGCTCAAGTGCATGTATTGGTTCAGGTTCTCACTAAAGCTAACTCTAACACCAAGAAAGCAGAGCTTACAAAAGGCCAGACTCTTCTCTCTTATAATAATAAGCTTCCACAGTGAATGAAGGAATATTAAAGTGCATGAAGTGTGACTGGGCAATGGCACAAACTAACTGAGTGCACATGTTACAGTGGGATATAGTGTACAAGGACCTGGGTTCAAGTCCCAAACCTGCAAGAGGAAAGTTTTACAATTGGTGAAGCAGTACTTCATGTGTCTCTTTATTTTATGTATATGTATGTGTATATGTATATATACATATATATTCCATTTTATGTTTTATTTATTTATTTGATAGAAACAGAAAGAAATTGAGAAGAGATGGGAAGTTAGAGAGGGAGAGAGACAGAGAAACACCTGCAGCTGTGCTTCACTGCTTATGAAGCTTCCCCCTACAAGTTGGGACTGGGGGGGCTTGAACCCAGATCCTGGAGCATGGTAATGTGTATGCTTAACTAGGGGAGCCATTGCCCGGCCCTCCTCTCTCTCAACGCCCCCTCAATTTCTCTCTGTTTCTATCCCATAAATAGTAAATTAATAAAAAATTAATTTAGTTTAAAAAGTGGATGAAAAAGAAACATGTTTACATAATAAATGCCCCTGAATATACAGAGCCTTGAAATAAAATAAGAGAAAATATATGATTAAAAATTTTCGTGAGGGGGCTGGGTGCTGGTTGAGCACATAGGTTGAGCACATAGTTGAGCACATAGGTTGAGCAAATAGGTTGCCATGTGCAAGAACCCAGATTCAAACCCCCTGTACCCACCTGTGCATGGGAAGCTTCATGAGTGGAGAAGCAGTGCTGCAGGTGTCTCTCTTGTTTCTTTCTATCTCTATCTCCCTGTGCCCTCTCAATTTTTCTGTCCTATCAAACTAAATAAATAATATTTTAAAGTAGTTGTTAAAAATAAATTTTGTGAGAGCAAATGAAAGGAGAAAATGAAATAAATAATACAGAACCATTTTATGTATTCCATTGAGCAGAATTTTAATATATATTTATGCCATTTAAGAAACTGAAAAGTCAGAATCACAGTAGGACACATTTAGAAAGGATTAATCTGTGGGCTTAGAGCAGTGATATTTAGAATTCTCTTTATATCCCTTAAGAATGGCTACTATGTTACTCCTGAATAAATAGTCTTAAACACACATACACACAAAACTTTTTTTGTTAGCCTAAAAAACTTTCCTTAGCCACCTTAATAGCATATTAATTTTAGGTCTTCATTGTTTAAAATGCCCATGAAAAACTGGAAATACAGTGCTGTGATTTGTGTCCAGTAGTTACATAAATAGTTACAGAAGGGGGCTAGGTGGTGGCACACTGGGTTGAGAGCACATAGTACAAAGCCCAAGGACTCGCACAAGAGTCCCTGTTCTAGTCCCTGGTTCCCCAACTAAAGCAGGTCTGCAAGTGTCAATCCTTCTGCTTCTTCCTGTCTGTTTCTCCCTCCTCTCTCAATTTCTTTCTGTCCTATCCTATCCTATAAAAATGGGAAAAATGGTCCCCAGGAGCAGTGGATTCATAGCCCTGGCAGGGAGCCCCAGTGATAACCATGTTGGTAAAAAAAAAAAAAAAGTTACATAATGTCCCTTAGGGAAATAAGAGGTGGTGGAGGGAGCATCTAGAAAAAAGAGAGAGAAATTTACTTTCCCTACTGTCAACATCATGTGAACTAACTAGTGATCTGTTTTTTCTTTCTTTTTATGGTTTCTTTTTTTAAAAAATATTTTTATTTATTATTGGATAAAGACAGAAATCGAGAGAGGAGGAAGAGAGAAAGAGAGAGACAGAGGGCACCTGCAGCACTCTTTTACTACTTGGGAAGCTTTTCCCCTGCAGGTGGAGACCAGGAGCTTGAACCATAATCCTTGCCCACTGTGATGTGAGTGCTTAACCAGGTGTGCCTCCGCCTTGTGATCTCGTTTTTCTCTCATCTTCAGTAATAGGTTAAAATGCAAACCTAAGTGCCTAGAGTTTACATTTGGGATCTAGACCAAGTAGATCAAAAACAACCAGTGGCACAGCTATTTACAAGATACTGGGTACTATACAGCAAACCCTAACAACAGGACTTTTCAAAGTTAACCCAATTACCAAATAAGTGATGATAACATTAACTATCCATTGTCTTTTTGAACCCTAAGACAGCAGGAACCTCATATCCCCACTATAGAGCCTCTATTTCCCACAGTGCTGGAACCTTTGGATAGGGCCCACTTTCCGGTATGCCTCTCCCAATCCATATCAAATAATATTGCATCTGCCGATTGCAACCTAATCAACGCAAAGATTGCCACCTCAACATGCTTCAGCAGGAATCTCACATCTCCACTATAGAGCCTATATGTCCCCCAGTCCTGGAACCTTAGGATAGGGCCCACTTTCCCACATGCCTCTTCCAATCCATATCAAAGAATATTGCATCAGCTGATCGCAACCTAATTAACACAACGATTGCCACCTCAACATGCTTCAGCTCAGACTGTGTCCAGAGACTTCAGATGTGGAATGACAACCCTTCAGCTTCATTACTCGGGTGAGACCTTTCTCTAATTCCATCCCAGGTGGTTCACTTTCTAACAAAGTCCCAAAACCTAGATATACACCAGGTTCTGTGAGAGAGAGCATATGTTCACACGTATCCGTAAACTACTGCAAAATATATACCTGAAAGCAGAAGTACACTAGAGTTTGCAGTGAGTACCCCCCTAATACTTCCTCTCCACTGTTCCAAGCTTTGGGTCCATGACTGCTCAACAATTTGTTTGGCTTTGTATGTTAACTCTCTTTTCAGCCACCAGGTTCCAGATGCCATCAGGATGCTGGCCAGGATTCCCCGAACAGAAGACCCCACCAATGTGTCCTGGAGCTCTGCTTCCCTAGAGACACACCCTACTAGGGAAAGAGAGAGGCAGACTGGGAGTATGGACCGACCAGTCAATGTCCATGTTCAGCGGGGAAGCAATTACAGAAGCCAGACCTCCCACCTTCTGCAACCCACAAGGACCCTGGGTCCATGCTCCTAGAGGGATAGAGAATGGGAAAGCTATCAGGGGAGGGGATGGGATGTGGAGATGGGGTGGTGGGAATTGTGTGGAGTTGTACCCCTCCTACCCTATGGTTTTGTTAATTTATCCTTTCTTAAGTAAAAAATAAATTAAAAAAAAAAGAAAGTTAGAAAGGGTCAGGCAGGACCACATTGATAGCATGCACATGCTATTTTGAGCTTCAGGCCCTCAGTCCCCACCTGAAGGGAGGAAACTTTACAAATGGTGAAGCAGTATTTCAGGTGTCTCCCTTTCTCCATCTCTATCTCCCTCTTTGCTCTCAATATGTCTCTATAAAAAATTAGATAAAATTAATGGGGCTACCATATGATTGAACAGTTTCACTTCTGGGTATTTATCTGAAGAACATGTAAGTGCTAACTCAGAAAAGACAAATACCCCTCCATGTTCATTGCTGCATTAGTCACAATAACCAAGATATGTAAACTTGGATGAAGAAGATGGCCATGTTCATACACTAGAAGGTTGTTCAGGAATAAATAAGTAAGATCCTGCCATTCGCAACTACATGGGTGGACCTTAACGGTATTATGCTAAGTGAAATTAGTCAGAGAAAATAAAAAACCAAATGACCTTAATAATATGTAATTTAAAAAATCCCCAAACATATTATTGAAGGAGATAGAGAACAAAATAATGGTTGGCATGGGTAGGCAGTGAAGGTAAGTAAAAGAATCACAGGCACAAATTTCCAGTTACAAGATAATCATGGGGATGTGATGTGCAGTATGCAACTATAGCTAATAATGTTAAGTTGCATATTCAAAGATACTAGTGGATTGGATATTAAATGTTCTCACAAGAAAAATTATGATTGCATGATGATGAATTTTAACCTAGATTATTACCCTGTTTATTTTGTAATAAATATACATACTGAATCAAATGCTGAAGCAAATATGTCATATCGACTATACCTTAAGAAAAATAAATATTTGTTTTAGTTGCGAAGAAGGAAGCACAAATGAACAATTCCCACTTTCCTTGATCTCTTTACGATTCTCTCCATGTGGCCAATGCAACATGTCTATGTACTTTTTATGGTTTGCTCTATACCCAGGGCCTGCCTGACATACTGAAACCCTATGAGCAGAAGGCTAACTTTTCTGCTTTGAAGAATGTAGAAACATCTGATGTGACAACTTTGAAAGTAACTTTGGTAAGACTTGCTCTGGCATAATTTATGCAGCTATAAAATCAGTACAAGAATGATTCTTATTACATGGCAGTATTTGAACATTATTTACAACATTATTACCTACATGTTAAGCATTTTGATTGTCTTGAAGTAGCTAATAATTGTCAGTGCATCATTTATTTATTATTTAAAAAACAAACATAAGAAAGCATTTAATCCAATATGTCTCCTGTACAGATGAGTATAATTATAAATTGTGTATACTTAACATTCATATAATACCATATATGTTGATTTTTATGGTGATTGATAATTCAGATAGCTTATAAATATGAAGTCTTGAAACTATAACTGTGTAATCTCTACCTCTTTTCAATTTTCTTGGAGAGGTAAAATTTTGGAATGAATGGACATGTCTTTACCCTCCATTTTTTGTTTTAACCAAGTTTGAAGATCATTTCCTCCTTCACCTCAATGAAATAAAAGCCAATTGATGGCATTATCCACTAATGGACTTTAAGTTCAATCTTCCTCCAAATTCTAATGCTTAGCAACAGACAGTTCTGAAATTTCAAACTCTTGTGGCTTCAAGGACCAGATGGACTCCTAGATTACAGAAGGACTTAGCAGAACTCAGAGACTTGGCTGGATTTTCACTTTGAAATGCATTTGGGGGGTTTCCCGGAAGATGGAGGACTGAGAAGCTGCTAGTGGCTGAGCTCTGACCAAATCTCCTGGAAACGGTTCCAGATGCCACCAGGATGCTGGCCAGGCTTCCCTGGATTGAAGACCCCACCAATGTGTCCTGGAGCTCAGCTTCCCCAGAGACACACCCTACTAGGGAAAGAGAGAGGCAGACTGGGAGTATGGACCGACCAGTCAACGCCCATGTTCAGCGGGGAAGCAATTACAGAAGCCAGACCTTCTACCTTCTGCAACCCTCAATGACCCTGGGTTCATGCTCCCAGAGGGATAGAGAATGGGAAAGCTATCAGGGGAGGGGGTGTATTATGGAGATTGGGTGGTGGGAATTGTGTGGAGTTGTACCCCTCCTACCCTATGGTTTTGTTAATTAATCCTTTCTTAAATAAAAAAAAATTAAAAAAAAAAAGAAATGCATTTGTTCCTTTTTTTAAAGAACAGTTTAGAAATAGTCATAACATATAATTTGTGTTACTTGATTTGCATAAACGTAACAATTTCCAGTGAAAATAATTTGCACTCTGTTGATTTTGTACTATTTCCTTCATTTTTGCACAAAGATTTTGGAGAAAAAAACTATCTCATTTAGGAATGGTCATAATCAGTTCCTAGCTAGTACAAATGTATCATAAAGTGCATTACAATGAATTATAAGTAATGTTTACCCATTCGTAGTATATATAATGAGAGAGGTGGATTTAAAATTAGCATAGAGTTCAAATGTTGATTCAGTATGAGCTTAAAATAGTCATCCAGGTGGTAGTGCACCAGGTTGAGCGCACATGTTACAATGTGCCCTTGCAGGTTCAAGCCCCTGGTCCCCACCTGCAGGGGGAAAGCTTTGTGAGTGGCGAAGCATGGTTGCAGGTCTTTCTCTCTCTCTCTCTCTCTCCCCCCCCTTCTCTCTAGACTTCTGACTGTCTCTATCCAACAAATGAAAGTTAAAAACAAAATCATGAAACAATTCTAAAAAATAAAATATAGTGATCTAGTGTATGGACAGCTGTACTGGCACTGAAATAACTCCATTTATAATAATTACTCAGTTCTATAACCAATTTTCATTCTCTCATTCTATTCCCTCTAGATATTTTTTAAAATTTTATTTACTTCTATTTTTTTTTGTTCATTTGATAGGACAGTGAGAAGTTGAGAGGGAAAGGGAACATAGAAAGAAAGAGAAAAAGAACCTCACTGCTCTTGAAGTTTTCCCCTGCAGGTGAGGACTTGGGGTTTGAACCTGGGTGCTTGCACACTGTGATGTTATGCAGTTGTAAAGTTAGCATAAGAAAAATGCGTTGCACTCGACCAGTTGTGCCACCACCCAGCCTGGTCTCTCTGGTTATTTATATGCTTATCTGAGTTCATGCAAATTAATGATATTAAATTGTTGTAATCATATTTAAACTATCTAATAATTTATGGAAGGAAATGCACTTTGAATGCTTCTTGGTCACTCTTAAATTATGAATAATCCGAAACAACAATTTACAAATCAGCTTATTAAACAGCTATACCAAAACACTGAGACAGAATATGTGGTATATGCTTAGAATTATTATTTAAATAATTTTCTAGTGAGTTTCTGTACAGTGTACCTTTAGACTGGCAAAATTTATATTTTAAATTATCTGTATTGGGAATTAACAGGTACTGACAAGCATTTGTTTTACTAGGTAGTTCACAAATATTTATTTAATATAGGTTAATTTATGCCTACTACATTTTGACACCTTAAATAAAATTTCATGGTCCAGCTCACTACCTTAACTACCATTCATAATTTTGTGTTTATATGAAAATATACCCCTTTTTCAGAACAACTGATGCAGTAATGTACTTTGGAGACAACATATTTAACTCAGAGAAGAGAATACACTTATATGGATGAAATGCATTAGTCATAATTTTCAAAGGTACACATTAAAATAGTGGCAACTCTATCTGATCAAAATAAGCATCTCCCAATAGGCAGTGCTGACCCAGACAGGCATTAACTAGCTGCTTATGATGGAGATAGTTCTCCCACAAAAGCCAAGTCTTTAAATAACCCAGAGATTCACTCAAGAATGATAACTGTGGAGAGAAAATTCAAGTCTGAACAGTGTTTAGACTTAACTTCTACACTTTAGTCATTTAGCAATTGCTAAAGAAAGAAGTTGGTATATGCGTATATACCAACGTATATTTTGAACTCAACTAGAAGAGTGTTCCACTAATAAATGAGTAGTAACACATCACCAAATTTGAGAAGAGGGACATCTGGTGGATGAAATAAGCAAAATGAAAAGTTTTGCTTTCAAAATCATTTTTGACATTTTCATTATTCCTATTTTTAAAAGAATCTATAACTGACAAATGTCAATAATTATTCATAATCAGAGGTTTTGCATAATTGTTTCATCGATTTCTTCACATTAAATGAAGGTCTTTTAGACAATTTCTCTTCAATCTATTCAAATTCAGTTTTCTGAGGATGACTATACTTGTCTGTTTAACACATATACATTATTTTGGTTACCAGTTAAGGTCTGCTTTTTTAATGTAATTACTCAGCAGAGGAAATGAAAAACAAAAACAACAAACAACTGAAAATACTCAACTGTTTAAGGTACAAATGCAATTGTTTAATTGTTTTTAAGTCTTTATAGAAATATTCACTTGAGCTTTTTATTCTCATAAATTCAACATTAAATAGAATGTTTAAGTGCAATAACAAATTTCTCTTTGGGGAAAAAGTAATTTTTCATCTATTTCAAGAATAAGCAATATGGCAGCTATTAAAACCCAGCTTGGCTGGATCAAGAATAGATTGAATTCAACTCTATTAATGAGAGTACATAACTTGTTAGCAATTATTTAACAAATAGTGATTACTCCATTGTTAATATCTATTTCTAAATCACAGGTACTTACATGTGTATGTGATAGAAATATTACTTTTGAGAGCAGGGATGATATTTTTATCTTCTACAACTGGAGTAGAGAATTTTATGCACTTAAATACTTAGCAAGTGAGTCTCTTTACAGTCAGCTGAAAGTTGTGTCACTGAGCGATTCTTTTTTTTTTTTTTTCCCCTCCAGGGTCATTGCTGGACTCGGTGCCTGCACCATGAATCCACCGCTCCTGGAGGCCATTTTTTTCCCTTTTTGTTGCCCTAGTTGTTGCAGCCTCGTTGCGGTTATTATTGCCATTGTTGACGTTGCTTTGTTGTTGGATAGGACAGAGAGAAATGGAGAGAGGAGGGGAAGACAGAGAGAGAGGGGGAGAGAAAGATAGACACCTGCAGACCTGCTTCACCACCCGTGAAGCGACTCCCCTGCAGGTGGGGAGCCGGGGGCTCGAACCGGGATCCTTCCGCCGGTCCCTGCGCTTTGCGCCACGTGCGCTTAACCCACTGCGCCACCGCCCGACTCCGGACTGAGCGATTCTTAAAGCACTCAAAGCACTGTGCCTTCTCTGAGAATAAAATTGATGTAACTCTCGCTATAATTCATTCATTCATTCATTTATCCATCCATCCATTCATTCATCCTGTGATAACACCTATGTAGAGCACAAAGATATTTTATACGTTAATGTCTTCTTTATGCCTTTACATAAAAGATGGATGATATTGGGGCAGGGCTGGAGCGCAGTGGGTTAAGCACACATGGCGCAAAGCCGCAAGGGCCGACATAAGGATTCCGGTTCGAGCCCCAGTTCCCCACTGGCAGGGGTTCACCTCACAGTGGTAAAGCAGGTCTGCAGGTGTCTATCTTTCTCTCCTCTCTGTCTTCCCCTCCTCTCTTGATTTCTCTCTGTCTTCTCTAACAACAATTACAACAAGGGTAACAAAAGGGAAAAAAATGGCCTCCAGGAGCAGAGGATTTGTAGCGCAGGCACGAAGTCCCAGCAATAACCCTGGAGACCAAAAAAAAAAGGTGATATTGCTCCTACACTGTTTTGAACAAAATATGATCTTAGTGTTGTTTGATCTCAGTAAGTAAATAAATTGCCATTTTCTGAGTGTTTGTAATTTTTTTTTACTTCATTCCCTTTGACTTCAGTCTCATATACTATGATTTCACAAATAATAGCCAAAGTTTGGGTGTATTCATTACATAAAACTGTTTGGAATAATTCATATATGTTATTTAATTCTTATGATACTTTTAGAAGGTGGAATCAAACCTTTATACACATATTTTTTAAAAATGAAGCTAATATTGGGTAATTTGTTCAAGATGTGAAAACTGACAAGTGGCACACAGTCAGTATTTGAACATAGGCAGTCTCTGATTGTAGGTGGTTCTTTCAAATAGAAGAAAACACCCAGACATGGGAGCATAAGTAACAGTGGGAATGATTTTATGGAAAACAGAAAAGCATTCAAAAAGAAAAGCCAGAACATAGAAACAAGATGAGTAACCAAAATTCTACAGAGAAGAAAAACAAAAAATCAGGGGAAAAATATGGCAGAGGTTACAAGCACAGCCTTGGGAGTCTAATTCATGATCTTGTTCGTTACATACTGGATGGGGAACTCTAGGTGTGAAACTCTAGGTAACCTTTTTGGGTTGCCTGTCCTTATTTCTCTAATCTGAAAACAATAAGAAGTATCTACTCTGGGTATTTGTGATAATTAAAGAAGTTAGTATTTAAAACTACTTAAAAGGTATCTGGGATATAATACTCTCTAATATTACCATTTTTTACCAATTGTTGCATTTCATCATATTAAAGATAACTTCCATTATAAACTATCAATTTTTATATTGCCTTAGTTGAAAAATTCCTTTTGCAGATGTGAAATGTCACCAGTTTTCATTTGCACCCCAATGCCAGAGATGTTAAGATGTAAAATACATGTCTTAGAAATAATGTTATACCTTTTCATATGTAAGATAGACAAGAAACAAAAAGTAATTTATCAGAA